>NW_027052374.1:0-20432 GCF_036321145.2 Pelmatolapia mariae | reverse complement strand
CACGACCGCTGTGTCCGAATTCAGAGGAAGGACGCTTCAATGCCATATTTGGAGGCAATGACGTCACGGCGACGCGACGAAGGCTGTCCGAATTCAAAGAGTCCTCAAAATGTGGCGACAAATGTGTCCTACTTTGCCCTGAATTCTAAGGATGGTCCGATGTAGCCTTCGTGTCCTACTATATCCCAGGATTCATTGTGGGTCATACAGGAGATTTGTTTCTGATAACGATGGTGGTCGAAGTGGGAGAGGAAAATACTTTCACATGTAAGTATATGAAAATCTGGTTAAATTGTTATAGCGGTCGTGTTGTTAAGCTTTGGGCATCTGCATAGACATGTTTCTTTTATTTAAATAACCGTAAACCAGTTTGTATGGCGGGTCCTGCCGTTTTTCATGTAATGCCGCTTACATACAGCTAATTTTGATTTTTTGAGAATTGGTTATATGTTGT
The DNA here is from genome assembly GCF_036321145.2 of Pelmatolapia mariae. Lineage (NCBI taxonomy): Eukaryota > Metazoa > Chordata > Actinopteri > Cichliformes > Cichlidae > Pelmatolapia > Pelmatolapia mariae. Next base: position 19,978 of record NW_027052374.1, on the reverse strand, counting down.
GGGGAACAAAGACCAAACGGCTTAATTTATTAAAACGAGGAGAAAACGATCACCTCTTCACTGGGGTGAAGAATTGGGCCGCTACGGCGTGGAGGTGCAAGAATAAATCAATTTACACATCATATTCATATGAGTGCGGTCCTATTAACCTTCATGCTGTACAGCAGCGGTCCCCAACCTTTTTGCGCCGCAGACCGGTTTATGTCAGACACGGAGCGGCCTTTAAGGTATGGCGGATAAATACAACAACATAAAATGATCCGACAAGACAAAAACTGTGGTATTTTGTAAATATAATAATAAACGTGAATGTGCTGTGTAATTGTGTAACTTTATTAGCAGCGTCCTCCTGAAAATGTGCCAAATTGAGAGTAACATCCTCCTCTCTGCCGCTTAATGCTCTCTGGTCGCTATGGTAACGTGTAAATATTTCTTTCAAAATAAGACACACAACTACAACAAGGGAAAGACTCGGGGAAACAGAGTTAACGATAAAACCCCTGAAAACCATAAATTTCACAGGGGAGCCTTAACTCTCGTGGCCCGGTACCAAACGACTCACGGACCGCTGCTGTACAGAACCTGTGATGTCCAGACGGTGTTCCTCTGGTGTTCTGCTGTGAAAACTTTTGGGTTTAGGGATTAACATAGTTGCCATGGTTTCCTTTCTTCTCTTATTTGTTGTGTGTGATCAGGACAATTCTGGAGAAGATGGGCCTGCAGGGGACAGTCACCCCCTTGCAGGCCAGAAGACATGAGTTAACTTTAAAGAATACAAAGTACGTATGTGTGTTATCAAGAAGATAATTCTTAAGAACACAAGTTAATAAATGTGCAATTACTAAGAGTTGTTGTGGTATTTTTATTTGCCTGCTGTCATTTTTGATTTCCTCTGCCTTTAGGATTGCAAGTATCCAGGCTCAGGAGAGGGGGTCAGTGGGAAGCCCACTGCTGCTACTTGGCCCTGGTTTGCCCTCATGGATGAGGTGATAGGACAGATGCCTTCCATTAAGCCTCTTTTCCTAATTTCCTCTCTCCCTGAGGACACTCCAGGGCCAAGCACAGCAGTGGGTGACCAAAACGACAGTGATGATGAAGCGGCTCAGCCACCTACGACAGGGAGAAAGAGGGAAAGAGACAGGAATGATGAGCTGCTAGACCTCATCAGAGAGGACATGAGGCAGCAAAGAGAGGCTGAGGAGAGGAGAGCAGGGAGAGGATGGACAGACTGTTTTCACTTCTAGAAAGATTAGTTCCAAAATGAGTTATGTATTGAGAAATTTATTTATTTGAATATATTTGTTACACTGTTATATGTGTTGCATTAGTTTAAAGGTTTTATGTTATTAATAAATTGATTCAAACAAACAGTAATTGTCACTGAACTCAATTTGATTTACAGGCATTTGTAACATGTATGAACATAACACTAACTTTGAACAATATTGCATGGATATTTATTTGATAGCAATAAAGTAAATAACAATAACAATTAAACAAGAATATTTCAAATACACAGTATGTAAAGATGAAAAACAATATTTTCAGTTGTTCACACAGGATTAACCTGAGTGACCTGTTCCTGGACCGTTTCTTTTACAACTGTAATAGATTACAGGAAGTCTCTGGCAGTGTTGCTGAATCTGCCCGAGCAAGATCAGACATGGATGGGGTGCTGCAACTGAGACCTGCGGTTTGTCTTTTCTGGTCTGCGAGTGGAGAATCACACAGGGTGGTCTGCAAAGAGCTTTAGGATGCTTCCTCCCACTGTCCACTGCATCGGCCATCCACAGGGTTTGCAGGGCTGGCTCACTCGTGGCTGCCACGCCACTAAGATGTTTTCAGAAATATGCAAGCAGAAGATGGTGGATGCTATATTATTAGTATAATACTTGTAACTTTGTAGCAGACAACAGTTTGATAAAGTGCTACGTAAAAAACAAACAAAAGATTAGATTCTATACGTTTCAAAGATATATTTTATATGATACAGTACATGTGTGAGAATGACCGATGTTGTGCCAAAAACTGATTTCCGGTTTTTGCCCTAAACTGATTGCTCGTATTTAACCTGCTATGAATAACTTGTTGGTCTATAATACGTGAAACATGTCAAATGTTTCCCTCATTAATGATATCAAGTCACTTTGAGCCACCAGCAACATTCCTGTAACAGGTAGAAGCTGCAATCAGTTTTTGGCAGTGACTTTTATATATCCTTTATTTATCCAGTTCACAAACAATCTTGTTGACATTAGAAATTTATTTTTTTAAGAGTAATCAGTAGTCAAGAGGACACCAGGCAGCGCAACAAATATATCAATTGTACCTACATTATAACCAGAGTTATAAAGATACTTGAACAACAGGTAATTATTGTATATATAAAACCCCTTAGTAAACCATGTTCACCGAAGTCTATTTACCAACATACATAAAGATATTACACATATTACACACGGAAACATTTGAAATCAGTTTTGGCAAGCGAACACTTTTTTGGCACAACGCCGGCAATAATTCAATTATCCATGTAATTAGCTAAGTAATTCCTAAATGCGTGTAACTTAAAAGAAATTATTTTACCTGGATATGATTGTCTCTGATGAGCCCAATGTACAAAACGTGCGGGCGACGACGATAAGGTTTTCCTAGCACCTCGAGAATTAAAATTAAAACGGAGCGACATTTCTGGGTCCATTTTGAAGTTTTCGCGCTGTGGCGCTAGCGACCGGAAAAACACGCAAGTAGGGGCGGAGTTGAAGGCTAGGAGGCTGTCCACAGCCCATCTGTTATGTTGGATACTCGTTGTTTGTTCAATAAAGTTTCTATGGAGAAAAAAAGGGGCTGTCCACAGCCGCTCACTTCCTGGCTGTATCCCAATTCAGGGTCTGCAGCCTTAAAGGCTGCATTGTAAGGCCGATTACGTAACAGCGGCGCGCCGAAGGCTGTCCCAATTCAAAGACTGCTCGAAATGCGGCCCTGAAATGCGGCCTTCATTTCCCTGAATTTTAAGGCTGTGGCGATGTAGACTTCGTGGCCCAACATATCCCACAATTCATAGCGCGGCAGTCACTGTGGATAATTTTGCCGCAGACGGCAGAAGCGTAGCGGCCGAAGAGTAAACTGTTAAACGTAAGTACTGAATATTATGTCACTTCAATCAATCAATCAAGGCTTTATTCGTCACATGCAGGGGGGTCCTGCAGTGAAATGGGACCCCCCCCGACCTTACATAGACACACAGACATCACATGGGGATACAGTCGGAGATTGGTAGCATTGGAGAGAAAAACATTGAAATGTACATTACAATGGGAAAGTACAAGAGGAAAAAAAGAGACCCCTTCTCATGCTGTGCTTCCATGGTAGGACAGCACGAGAACAGGAAACAAAAAAACTCCTCTGCACAAAAAAGCACATAAATGTGACACAACATTGGGAAGACATAGCAAGCCACACGGTAGGGTGATGGGTAAGGAGCAATGTGAAGCAAACCCAGCAGCCGCCTCGCACAGCGCTATCTTATCCAGCGCGGCACGTAGACCCGCCGTGTTCCCCCACAGGAAACAAGCATCGAAGGCGTTTGGAAAGGGAGGGGGATAAGTGTGTGGTTTTCAGTGTAAGTGTATGTGTGTGCGTGTCCATAGTTCAGCGGAGACAGTGTCCTTCGCCCTGCCAGGCTAAGTAAACAGTCTGCCAGCCAACCCAGGTGGCCTTAGAATGGGGAGGAACAATGTCAACACAGGCGTTATCTCGGATTGTTTTGATCGGCTCCAGCCTATACGGCCGGAGGGGTAGCCGTATTAAGATGGTGATTTCTTTCCAACAGCTCATGAGAATTTCGAGCTGTATTGTTTTAGCACTCCGACACTGATCTCTCCATCTCCCGTTGGATAGCCGTCAGTTTCTCCATGATGTTGTTAACCTTCAATTCCGTGGTCTTGTCAATCTTTTGCTCACAGAGCCGATTCTGAGACCTCGCGACCGCAGCCAACTGATCCTTGATGTTTTCCAGCTTTCGCCCATAGTTGTTGATTTGAGCTGATTCTTCCCTGATGTGTCCCAGTATCTGCTCAGAGATGTTATTCTGAGTATTCACTGCAGCCGCAATAGCCTCCAAGCTCTTGACCATGTCCCCGTCTGTGAGCCCTTTCTGAGAAGCTGCGCCTCGTCCAGTCAATCCAATCTCAGCAGGAAGCTTGGTGGGGGTTTGAGCAGCCAGTCCCGCTGTCTTGATTCTCCGATAAGCCAGGGCCAAGCCAGCTCCGATCAGCAAGAACCCTGCTATCATGGTTCCGAATAGGTAGATATCTTCAGCGTCCTCGATCGACAGTCCCGCCAGGCACACGATCCTCCATTTCTGCCACCCATCCATCGTGTATCCAGCAGGGAAAGTCCCTCCAGGGCACTCAGGCTCTCCCGAGCCCAAACTTCTCGTTGAGAAGAGGGTGTCAATAGCATTCAGAGACCAGTTGATCAAATCCATAGTTCTCTTTAGGTTTTAGACACCGGCTGTGAGAGAGTGTTCCAGGGTAGTAAGAAGAAAAAAAAGCACGAGACAAGACAAGGACATAAGCGGCTAAGCAGGGAAGATAGGGGAAGGAGGAGTGGAGAAAAGTGCGACCGCCTTCGCTGAGAGCCAAACGAGAAGCTTATTAGCACTTATTTATGTGCAAATGTTTAATAATGAGGAACATTAAAACATTACTGTTGGCCACATGTCGGCAAAGTTATTTGCCATTAGCGATGTTTGTACTTTCAGCGTTTACTTGGTTTTAAAGCCTTTAAAATATAATAATACAATAGCTGACCTTAATCTTACAGAGAATGTGATGATTTTATGGATAATTAAAGTCAGTCATATATCCACAAACACAACAAGCTGAAAGTCAGTGATGCTGCTCGGTTTGCAGTCCTGAATATCACGGCACAAGCAGGATTCACTGCACTGCTAATGTTAGCTATGTTATATTGCTGCCTCTGTTCGGTGGTGTCAAGCCAAACGGACTTTAACGTGTGTTTGAACGAGCTGACGGTTCACTCGTTAAGCTGAAAGAAAGATGCTTTAATCACAGGAGTCACACATGTTTCCACTGTACCATCTGGGAACTCTTCTTGTTTAGCACTCGTAATAACACAAACACTAAATCCTCCTTCTCTTGTGCTGTTTTGTAGCAGTGTATACACCTGAGACTGTCACCTGTCTGTCTGTCCTGCACTCTCTCTCTTTTTCTTTCTCTCTGATTGTGTAATAAAAGTATGAACATGTATTTATAAGTTACACTTGTGTTTGAATCCTGCAGCTTATCACACATTTGATTTCCATGTGTGACAACTGCAAGTGTCCAGAGTGAGGACAGACTGAGGGACCCACTGCTGCACATCATCTGTGAGGCTTTGCACCCCTGATGATCCACCAGGACAAACTCAGCAGTGTGTGAGGAAGAGGAGGAGGAAGAGCCAGCAGCAGCTGACAGATGGAGAGAATAGACAGACTGTTCCCTGTTTGTGAAGGACTGCTAGGAAAGTTTAAAATAACTAATTATCTGTCCTGAATCAGTCTTATTAGGTAATGTTCAAATAATTTGATCATTCCAGTGTTTTCAGTGTGGGAGAAAGTACTCAGGGCCTTCAAGTTACACACTATGAAAGGCAGCAACAAGTTTAATATTCAGAAACCTAAAGTATGTATCAGCAGCAGAATGGAGCTGAAAATAAATGTTTGTTTCACTTCTATGAAGCTTTGAGTATTTTGGATTAGTAGTACTGCTGTGTTTGTTGCATCATATTGCTGTAATTGTTTATATGCTTTATATATTCTGAGGTAAGTTGATCTATAGTGTTACATCATATTCTATAAGGATGTTATGTGTTTGTAGACTTTCTGCCCAGTTTGACCCATTTAGCAGAAGTCAGCCTGTTTAAGGCTCTGATATCTATTCTGTATGACTTAAAGCAGTTATGACATGGTCTGATTTTCTCACCCAATAAAGGAATATTTAATATATCAGTCTACTCTTTGTTTATCGGAAACAGTTATCACAGCTCGTACATTTTCTTTTTACACATATATCTAAGCATTGAGCCAAATTTAGTAATGCCAACATATTAAACGGACAATATTTGTCTCTTATATATAATACATCTACATATACACTGTCAAAGATACTTGTCTTTGAGTGAAGATTTAAGGTGATAGGACATATAAATAACTGCAACTTGAATCTTTACTGGAGCTCAGTATTAGACACAGAGTTCACTCACATGAATTTCACTCACATGTGCTGTACCAGTGTACCTGCACATGTGATGTGACAATAGAAGTGATTTGATTTGAGAGTTCAAACTCACTGCTGTAATAACTTATAATGATTAATATAATAACTATAATATTGGCCATGTCATATTTACACTGACTTTAGTCTCATGAACAACATTAACTAATTGTTATTTACTAGCTAATCTTAAATGACTGTTCAGTACAGATATGAAGGCCAACAATCATGTTTTACAGTCCTGTGGTCTCAGCTTCAGATACTTATTAAATCAAACAAAGCTCGTGTAGAAACAAACACACGAACAAAATATGTTCTCCTTCATTTCTGTCAAACAAAGCTATATGAAACGTTTCCAGCGGTTGGTGTTATGGTTGCTAGGCAACCTGGGCAGCGCAACGGAGGCTAGACCGTCCCATTTCACAAGCCTCGCACTTCCGGCCTTAGCGGTCTTTGAGTACGCGGCCCTTGAGGATCGTTGAGGCTGCGTACTTTAAGGCTGCAGACCCTGAATTGGGATACAGCCCCTGACTACCCGTCCGTCTAAGGACACTACCTTGTGACGTAGGTAGGTAGTGTCCTTATGAGCATCCTTCCCCTGGATTCGGACACAGCCAGGGTCTGCACGCTTGAAGTACGCACACTACGCGTACTACGTACGGTGCGTACTATAAGTACGAGAAGTGCGGAAGTGAGAGGCTTGTGAAATGGGACGGTCTAGCCTTCGTCGCGCTGTTCAGGTTGCCTAGCAACCATGATACTAACCGCGAGAAACGTTTCATACAGACTTGTGTGACATAAATTAAGGAGAAAGAATGTTTTGTTGGTCATTCATTTTTGTCATGATATCACTTTGATTAGTTGAGTATCTGAGGCTGGGACCACAGGACTGTAAAACATGATAGTTGGGCTTCATTTCTGTACTGAACAGTCATTTCAAGATTAGTTAGTAAATAACAATTAGCTAAAGTTCATGAGACTAAAATCATCTCACTGTGGTAATGTAAATATAATATGGCCAATATTATATGTATTGTCAGACTATTATGATACACACACACACACACACACACACATATATATATATATATATATATATATATATATATATATATATATATATATATATATATATATATATATATATATACAAGAACAAGCTCTGAGTACAAGATCCATAGAGGCTGGGGTCTATCACACCAGGCAAGACCCCAGGTGCAGGCTGTGTAAAGATGCCCCAGAGACAATCCAGCACATAACAGCAGGGTGCAAGATGCTAGCAGGCAAGGCATACATGGAACGCCATAACCAAGTGGCCGGCATAGTGTACAGGAACATCTGTGCCGAGTATAACCTGGAAGTCCCGAGGTCAAAATGGGAGATGCCCCCAAGGGTGATGGAGAATGACCAAGCTAAGATCCTGTGGGACTTCCAGATACAGATGGACAAAATGGTGGTGGCTAACCAACCGGACATAGTGGTGGTAGACAAACAGAAGAAGACGGCTGTAGTGATCGATGTAGCGGTTCCGAATGACAGCAATATCAGGAAGAAGGAACACGAGAAGCTGGAGAAATACCAAGGGCTCAGAGAAGAGCTCGAGAGGATGTGGAGGGTGAAGGTAACGGTGGTCCCCGTGGTAATCGGAGCACTAGGTGCGGTGACTCCCAAGCTAGGCGAGTGGCTCCAGCAGATCCCAGGAACAACATCGGAGATCTCTGTCCAGAAGAGCGCAGTCCTGGGAACAGCTAAGATACTGCGCAGGACCCTCAAGCTCCCAGGCCTCTGGTAGAGGACCCGAGCTTGAAGGATAAACCGCCCACAGGGGCGAGATGGGTGTTTTTTATATATATATGTATATATGTATATATATATATATGTATATATATACATATATATACACATATATATATATATATATATATATATATATATATATATATATATATATATATATATATATATATATATATATATAGAGAGAGAGAGAGAGAGAGAGAGAGAGAGAGAGAGATATGAATAACAGCAGTGAGCTTGAACTCTGGGTCAAAGATTCAAGTTGCAGTTATTTATATTTCCAATCACCTTAAATCTTCACTCAAAGACAAGTATCTTTGACAGTGTATAGATGTATTATATAGAAGAGACAAATATTGTTCGTTTAATATGTTGGCATTATTACATTTGGCTCAATGCTTACATATATGTGTAAAAAGGAAAATGTACGAGCTGTGAAAACTGTTTCCGATAGAATGAAGAGTAGACTGATATATTAAATATTCCTTTATTGGGTGAGAAAATCAGACCATGTCATAACTGCTTTAAGTCATACAGAATAGATATCAGAGCCTTAAACAGGCTGACTTCTGCTAAATGGGTCAAACTGGGCAGAAAGTCTACAAACACATAACATCCTTATAGAATATGATGTAACACTATAGATCAACTTACCTCAGAATATATAAAGCATATAAACAAATACTCAAAGTTTCATAGAACTGAAACAAACATTTATTTGTAGCTCCATTCTGCTGCTGATACATACTTTAGGTTTCTGAATATTAAACTTGTTGCTGCCTTTCATAGTGTTTACCTTGAAGGCCCTGAGTACTTTCTCCCACACTGAAAACACTGGAATGATAACATTATTTGAACATTAACTAATAAGACTGATTCAGGACAGACAATTAGTTATTTTAAACTTTTCTAGCAGTGCTTCACAAACAGGGAACAGTCTGTCTATTCTCTCCATCTGTCAGCTGCTGCTGGCTCTTCCTCCTCTTCCTCACACACTGCTGAGTTTGTCTTGGTGGATCATGAGGGGTGCAAAGCCTCACAGATGATGTGCAGCAGTGGGTCCCTCAGTCTGTCCTCACTCTGGACACTTGCAGTTGTCACACATGGAAATCAAATGTGTGATAAGCTGCAGGATTCAAACACAAGTGTAACTTATGTAATGGGGAACGCTTTAGGACCCAGGGGACCCAAGGGAGGGTATAAAAGAGGAAGTAGCAGCAGGTGCTCTTCATTTTGCACTGACGAGCGGCTGTGAACAATGGTTGTGTGAGTAGGTGAAGAACCTGAGAAGTTTTAATTGTTTTCTACACAAACCGTTGTTTTAAACCTCTACAGCAGAGGTTCGAGGTACAGGCTGTTTTTCTTTTAGTGTTTTTTTTTTTAATTCGTTGAAATGTATTTGATGTTTATTGTATTTTATGTTTTTAGTAGTGATTTTAGAAGATAAGCCAAGATAAGCCAGGTGTGCAGCAAACACAGTTGTCTGCTGGAGGTATGTTAACTTAATATATTTGACATTTAAAAAAGTATATTTATGCACTATAATCTAATTTATATTGTATTGCCTCCTGCAGGACAGGCTGCACATGTGAATTTGTCACTGCTTTTTTTCCTCCTCCTTTTTGTTGCGTTTTTGGTTTTAGAGTAGGGTCACCTTTTAAAACTGTTTTTTTATGCCGGGTTTGTTTTTATTTTTAACGGGCTGGTGCAATATTAGTCGGGTAACGTGCAATCCCTGAGCTGGGCTCTTACCTTAGGGGAATTAGGTCTTTTAGAGGTGCTCCGTGTGGATTTGCAGTGAACAAGTTTTATTAAGAGTGATTTTAGTGCCACCAATCAATGCCTGGACTACAACAATTAGTGCATGCGATAAGTGTTCTGTTGGGCTCGTATTTATTTGGGGTGGATTTGTTTTTTTTTGTTTTTTTTAAAGCAACGAGCATCTGGGACCACCAGGGTAGAGCAAGCCCTCAGGTGATAATTGCATTGCTGGCAGGTTGCACCAATAAGACTATATTGTGGTCGTTAGTGACCTTTTCCATTTTGATGTTTTAGGCCTTTTGCAAATCCCTTGTGTTTTCTTTTAAAATAATAAATTTTAACGTATCTGACTGACATTGACCCTCTTGTCCCGTTTATTCTGGGCTCGTTCCTGTAAGAGCTCTGGGCCTGAAAGTTTGTATGAGTAGTATAGAGGCCCTTAGCGGTTACTCGGTGGCTTTTACTCGCTACATTATTTGGCGTTGTCGACAGGATCCAGGTCATATCAGTTACAGTGTTTTGTTTTTATTTTGGTGTGGCCCTGTTTATTTTAGTAAGACTGTTAGAGGAGAGGAGGAAAAAAAACAGTGACATCTTCTACGGAGGGGAAGCCAATGGTTGGGCTGTCTGCGGGGATAATAAACCTCCTTCGCCGACCCTATGGACGACGTACAGGCCCTCTTGGAGCAGCTGCAGCAGCTAAAAGCAGCAAATGAACAGTTGAGAGACCAATTACAGGAACATTCTCCTGTGACTGGTCCAGTGCCAGATCCAGTGCTGGGTCCATCTACTGTGCCATCAAATATGAATCCAATAAATGAAGCTACAAATGTGTTACGTTTATGCACCTCGGGAGCGTAAATGCCGAAGGTTTACTGGTAAATTGTCAGTGGACTTGTTAACTGTTGATCAGTGGGTTGAAGAAGTACGTAGATGCCTGGAGATTCGTCCTATGTCAAGAGCAGCACAAGTGATGTTTGTGATGGACCACCTTGATGGCAGTGCTAAATCTGAGGTCTGTTTTCATTCGAGTACCAGTAGAGACACTCCTGACAAGATTTTTGATATTTTAGTCGAGAACTATAGCTGCACTCAGTCATATGTAGCTGCCCAGCTACAGTTCTTCCAGCGCACCCAGCCAGAAGGGGAATCTCTGCGAGATTACTCTCATGCCCTTAAATCTTTAATGGACACTGTAATCTGTAAGATACCAGGTGGTATCCCAAATTCTGATATATTGCTAAGGGACCAGTTTACTGAACATGTCCATGATGATATGCTGCAGAGAGTTGAAACAGCGGGTCCTTCAAACACCAGATATGTCCTTTCTTGCCCTACGCAGTATTGCCCTTAAGTGGGCTGATGTAGGTAGGCAGGGAGGGAAAACTAGGTCCCGAGCCTATTCTTGTGATACGAACTGTCAGGTAGTAGAGGGAGTCAATGCAGAGATGCATGCAGTCACCGCTAGGCCTAATGATGACATTCTACAGATAAAAGAGTGTCTTCGTAAACAACAGGTTCAGTTGGATATGCTCATGAAGCAAATGTCTGTCCATTTTTCACAGCCTTCTCAGACTGAACTACCCCCGACCCCCTCCCACAACTAGGCCTTTTCGTTTCCAGGCAGATGGAAAGCCAATTTGCCATCGGTGTGGTAGGGCTGGTCATATTGCCAGGTTCTGTAGGGTAAAACATCCAGCTATAAAGAATAGTGGTGGGTCTCATGCTGATGCACATGTACAAAGTCAGGTTGTGGGACAAGGCCCTGAGTTTCAGCCATCGGGAAACTAGGTCCCTCTGGTGCAGAGAGCCAGGCATCAGGAACAGGGTTTACAGGCTCAGCTGAAGTTGTTATGGAAGATCCCTCTTGAATAATTGGGAATTGTCCAGTAGTGGAAATAGAAATGGGGGGTGTCATAGTTCCCTGTCTTTTGGATACTGGGTCCATGGTCACCACTATTCGAGAGTTTCTTTGAGAAGTACTTCAGGTCACAGGGGGTGGGGCATTTAAAGAAAGGCCAATGCACCCACAGACCTCTTAGAGTTTCGAATGAACTTAAAACACCTGAGTTTCCTAATGTGTTCTCAGCTTGTTATAATTCTAGACAAAGGGGAGTAGCAATTTTAATCCATTAAATTATAAATTTCACAGTACTCGATACAGTTATAGATCCAGAGGGCAGATTCTTAATCATTAAACTATCTATACTTGATAAAAAGCTATGTATTATAAGTGTATATGGTCCAAATGTTGATGATCCCTCATTCTTTCACGGTTTTTTCAGTGCACTCTCTGAACACTTAGATGGCACACTTGTTCTTGGAGGCGACCTCAACCTTGGACTAAATGAAGAAATGGATAGGCTCAATACAGCAGGAACTCAGCGTAATTGGCAGTCCATAAATATAATCAAACAGTATATGAGCGACTTTGGTCTTTGCGATGCATGGCGCTCCCTTCACCCCACCAGTAAGGAATATACTTTTTTCTCACATGTCCATCACTCCTACTCTCGTCTGGATTATTTTTTGGTCAGCAGCTCACTGCTGAGGGACATTTCAGACACTGAGATTCACCCTATAGCTGTCAGCGATCATGTTCCTGTATCTTTAACACTAATGCACAAGAATAATACTACGCCTAGTAAAAACTGGAGATTTAATACATCACTGCTTAAAGATGAAGACTTTATTAAATATTTTAAAAAAAGAGTGGACTTCATATTTAGACTTTAATGACACTCCCGGAACATCAGCTTCTGTTCTATGGGAAGCAGGGAAAGCTGTGATGAGAGGTAAAATTTCTTTCTCATCACATAAAAAGAAAAAACAAAACAAAAATATTCAGGAATTAGAAAAAAAACATCAAATCACTAGAAGAAGCCTATGCGTCCAACCAAGATCAGGAAACATTGAACAAAATACGCAAAACAAAACTAGAATTAAATGAGATAATTGATAAAAAAAACAATTCTTAGTACAAAGACTACGCTTACAAAATTATGAACATGGTAATAAATCCGGTCAATTTCTAGCAAACCAGCTAAAAATAAATAAAGAAAAAACAACTCTATGTGCTGTTCAAGACTCATCTGGGAACACAGTATATGACCCGAAACAAATAACATCTTCAGGGATTTCTATAAAACGTTGTATTCACCACAAATAAACCCATCTAAAAAGGAAATTGATCAGTTTTTAGACAACATAACTCTCCCAAAATTATTAGACTCTCAAGCATTGGCATTGGATTTGCCACTGACACCAGGTGAACTCCAGGAAGCCCTGATAAGTATGCCCAATAATAAGGCTCCAGGTCCAGACGGCTTTCCTGCAGAATTCTACAAAGAATTCTGGATGATTTTAGCCCCAATTTTTTACAGAACGCTGTTGGAAATCAAAGAAAATGGCAGACTCCCATCAAAAATGAATTCTGCAAACATTAATCTCCTGCTAAAACCAGGCAAAGACCCTGTATATCCCTCAAGCTATCGTCCAATATCCCTTATAAATGTAGACCTTAAAATAATCTGCAAAGCTCTCTCGAAGAGACTAGAGAAAATAACCCCCCTCTTAATTCATCCTGACCAAACTGGTTTCATAAAAGGTAGGCACTCATCAACAAATACACGTAGATTACTTAATTTGATAGACTACTCATACAGTAAAAACCTTGAAACTACAATATTTTCTTTAGATGCAGAAAAAGCGTTTGACAGAGTTAACTGGAAATTTCTATTTACAACTTTACACAAATTTGGTTTTGGATCTTCTTTCATCAACTGGTTAAAAATATTATATAATTCCCCAACAGCTTGTGTCAGAACAAATGACCAGACATCCTCCAGCTTCTGTCTCCTGAGGGGCACCAGGCAGGGATGCCACTCTCCCCTTCACTGTTTGCAATTTTTATTGAACCACTAGCAGCAGCAATTAGACAGAATTCAGTAATTAAGGGCATAAAATGCAAGAACGTGGAACATAAAATCAGCCTTTATGCGGATGATGTGCTACTGTTTCTCCAAAATTCACAAACCAATATCTCTGGGGTGATTGAATTGATAAACTCTTTTGCAAGAATATCACATTACTCAATTAACTGGTCAAAATCTACAGTCCTTCCGATTAATTGCTCCTTCCATAATTCCTCTTCTACTCCACTGCAATCGGGAAATATAAAATATTTAGGTATTAATGTTTCTCCCAAGCTTGCAGATCTAACTAAATTAAACTATATCCCACTTTTAAAGAAAGTAGAAGGCGATCTGGCTAGGTGGAAATGTCTACCCATATCACTCATGGGAAGGGTTGCCGCTATAAAAATGATGGTCTTACCAAAAATAAATTATTTATTCTCAATGATCCCAACTAAACCGCCACAAGATTGGTTCAGATCTCTAGATTCATATATGTCCAAATTCCTTTGGAAAAATAAGCCCCCACGTATAAGCTTAAAAACACTACAAAAGACCAAGGATAAAGGAGGATTAGAACTACCTAACTTTCAGCACTACTTCTTAGCCAACAGGCTCCAATTTATCTCAGGATGGCTAAAACATACCCTCTTAGATGAACCTTGGCTAAATGTAGAACAAGCACTTTGCAATAATCTAGAGATTTCAGATCTACCATTTATCAGCTCAAACATTCAACGACATGAATGCTTCAAAAGCGTCAACATTAGCTCCTCTCTGACAGCATGGTGGGAGTTTCTGAAGTTGACAGAGTCTTCATTAATCCCATGCAAACGTACACCTATCTGGAACAACCCTGACATATTACAAAACAATAATATGATAAACTTTTCAGATTGGAGTGGTAAAGGAATCAAATATTTAGAACATATACTAGAAGGAACAGAATTTATTTCATTTGACAGACTAGTTACACAATATGGGATCAACAAGAAAAGATTTTTAGAATAAAATTAAATCCATAGTAAAAAAGAAATTTAAACCGGGTCAAGTTGAACTACAAACACCACCAAGTGTGGTTCAATTTCTTACTCTTAAAACCCCCAAATTACTATCCAAAATATACAGAATGCTTTCTAAAATAGATGAATCAATATCACTTCCTATTGCAAAATGGGAAGCGAATTTATCAGTTAACTTAGACCAAAACTTCTGGTCTCAGATTTGCTTAAAAACCTTTCATCTAATTAGAAATCCCAGTCTTCAATTAATTCAATACAAAATACTACATAGAGTGCACTATACAGGTCATCGGATGTTCAAGATGGGCTTTACGTCTACCAACAACTGCTCACACTGCCAAACCAATTCACCGGACAATTATATCCACGCTCTTTGGTTCTGTCCACCAGTTCAGAAGTTTTGGCGTGAGATATGTGAAGACTTATCGAAGTGTCTGAAATGTAACATTCCAACTTCTCCTTTAGTGTGTTTGTTGGGCAGCTTAGATAATGTCACTTCAGAAAAGAATATAGCCCACATGGTTTTCACTGCCCTATGCATAGCCAAGAAAACAGTCCTCATGAACTGGAAAAATAAAAATAATCTTAATTCTAACCAGTATAGAAATTATCTATTAGATTACATTAGTCTTGATACAGCCTCTGCCACCACATCAGATCAATTGCTCTGGGCTCCTTTGATCAGCTCCATCACCTAGTGGGGGTGGGGGGGGTCATAGTTTGGTCCCACCTTCACTGTTGTGATTGGTGTGGGGGTAGGGACAGGCTTAGGGCATCGGGGGGTTCCCCAGGAGCATCTTCCTTGGGTGGCTCAGCCCGGGGTAGCGGTCATGGCCAATTAGGGGCTCTGTTGGCTCTTAGGTGACGGTTTCCTCGTGGCTGCGTGCAGCGGGGCTAGGGGAGGGTCTGTGCTGACGGACGTGGGTTACTGACCTGGTAGCCTGGCTGCCCCTGGGTGGGTCCGGGACGGGCGTGAGGTTCTGGGGGCGCTCCGTCTCTGGGCTGGGGCCCTGGCCGGGCCTCGGGGGCTCGGGTCCTGGTTGGTGTGTTGCTGGGGTTGTGGGCGGGTGGGTATATGGGGGCCCAGCCCTGGCGCAGGGCGCCACCAGTGCATCGAGCCACCTGGGGGACTCTTCAACTGGTGGGGGAGGTTGTCACATCTTGCAGGAGCTTTCCTCTCCTCAGGAATTCTCTCTGCAGGAGGGGGAGATATAGGAGAGGTGGAGGAAGATCTCAGCCTGGGCGTCTATTGTCTTGTGTAGTCTGGAAGATGAGTGGATGATGGGGTGGGTGCAGTTTTCTCTGTAGTGGGGTCGGGTGGGCTGTCCCGGGCTCTGTGGGGCCGGGCGGCGCTGCTGCACTGGGCCCTGGTCCGGATGGGCCTGGGCCCCCTTTCCCTGGCGGGTTGCAGAGTATGGGGGTGCCTACTGGGGTCAGCGGGGGAGCTGGCCCCAGGGAGGGGTCACTTGCCCCTCCCTTTCTTCCCTCCCCATCTCCAGCTGCCTCCCTCTTCCCGCTCCACCACAATCACCCACACATGCAGGGCCTTGGGGTAGGGGTGTGTCACCAGGGTGCAGAGGAGGCATCCCCCCCTCTGTCCCCTTCTGGCTGCCTCTGCCTCAATTTTATCTCACAACTTAGACATTCACAGTACTCACACTCTCATAACACATACATATAGGATCTTGGGGGTGGGCTCACAACACGGACTCCAAATTACCATCAGGGTGTACACCTCACCCCTGGCGTCGTTGCCCACCTCTCAATTTTAAATACACGTAGACATTGAGGGCTATCAGGAGGGGCTATGCGCTTACCTGCTGCTCTCTGGCAGGTAGCTCCATGCCCTCCTGGGTTTTAATTGCACCTTAGAACACATATACATCAACACTACATATGAGCGGGTAGAGGGAGGTTTGGAGTCTTCTCACACCCCCGGTCTCTGCGGCCTGCTGGAGCGGGGGGGCTAGGAGGAGGAGTTGGCCGTCCGACTGGGGTCTGGTGTGTGGGGCCTCCCTGCTGCTGCGGAGTCGGGGCAGTCTGCTTCTCCCCACTGCAGGGAAAAGGGTAACACCACCTGGGTCTGGGTGCAGTTTCCCCCTCCAGGGGCAAGGGTACCTAGACCCGGTTCTTAGAGTACGCTTGGGGAGTGTGATTGTGTGTACAGCGTCTCTTTATGTCTGTCTCCACGTTGGTTGAGTGTGGAGTAATTGCCTATGAGAGCATGAGGGTGGAATGGATGTTTGTATTTGAGTGTGCCTGTATGTCTGTGTCTATATGTCAGGTTTGGGTATCAGACGCCACCTCTCTGGGGACATCTCAGGCCCTCCAAGGTTTGGAGGCCTATCTCCCCCCACCACTTCCCCTGCCGGTGGCAGACGCCCTCAGACATCGATGCGTGGGTGGTTCTTTGTGTCCGGGGGTGGGCGTCCGGGTACACACCGGCTCACTCCTTGGTGGCTGCTTATCGGGGCCTGGAACCTGGGGCTCGCTCGGGCCACTTCGGGGGTGGGGTGCCCTCGGCCTCTTGGCCTGGGGCTCGGTCACTCAGGCACAGCTGGCTGCCGGCGGAGCTCACGGGCATGTCACTGCAACCCCCCCTGGCTTCTGCTCCGCGGCTGCTGAGTGATCCCTCATCTGGGACTCTCCTCAGCTCTTTCTGGGACAGTGGCGCGGCTGCCCCTCTGTTGGTCTTCCTTGGTCTCTTGTGTTCTGGGGGCCTCTGGATGTCTGGAGTTTTGATCTTCTCCATACCTGCTTCATGCCCTGGAGGATGGGACTGTGGCCCCCCACACCCTCTAGCAGATCGTTGCATTAAGGAACCTTTTGAATACAGGCGCGCTCATGCTCACAGGTGTACACACGGGTGATCACACACACAAACTACACCCTTTTTGACTCCTACCTCAAAGCACACTGTGCGCTGTCGATCTTACGTGCTGCACAATAATGTTTAATATTAAGTATTTAGTGTTATATTCCCATATATCATTGTGATGTTGTTTATTCTGTTACTCTCGTTTTCTTCTGCTTGTTTTCTTTTTTCTTTCTCAACAGGTGATCCAGGTGATCGATATATGTATTTTTTGTCTGCTTATTTTGTTGGTTTTTGTTTTTTGCCCTTTATCCCCGTCCCTCTTCTCCGCTGTTTTTTTTTTTTTTTTTTTTTTTTCCTTCCTTTCCCCCTCTTTCTTTCTCCCTTTTCTTTTCCCCTGTCCCGTATCTAGCAAGTAAAAATAAAATAAAATAAAATAAAATAAACAATAAAAGGTAAATCAAATGGACCATTACAGCAAGGCTGGGATGGTCCATTTGGTAAAGTAAATCCGTTGGGCATCTTTCTTCGCCTTTAGACAATAATTCTGATGGCAAAAGAACCAAACGGGACAGGTTTAAAAAAAAAAAAAAAAAAAAGAAAATGCCAATGGTTACGCCTCAGGGCAGCTAATGGGTTGAAAATCCCCTATATAGGCTACATGGAGCTTGATGTGACTGTTTTTGGTGGCACCCTGACAAAAATGGGCGTGTTAGTGGTGGAGGACCCTCCAGATGGGAGCGTTCAGCAGCCACAGAGTGTGCCTGGCCTTTTGGGGATGAATATCATTAGCCGTTGTTACCACCTACTCTTTGAGCAGTTTGGCCCTCGTCTGTTTGAATCTCCTGCCCTTGAAAATGCCAGTTAGACGTGGAAAGAGACACTTCATAAGTGTCAGCGCATTGAGGCTTTGAATACATCCGGGTATTTAGGTAAAGCAAAAGTCCACGGTCGAGCTGTTTGTGTCCCTGCTGGTTCGTTGAAATGGATACGTACTAGCTGCCCCTCTGCTGCTAACATTAACCTTCCATCAGTGCTCCTGGAGCCCATAGCGACAGGTAATCCCCTTCCAGGGGGCATCTTGGTTTTTCCGGCCCTCCTTTCTGTTGAACAGGGTGTTGTTGACATTCCGGTGGTTAATGTGGGAATTGAGGATGTTTGGTTACCGCCCTGTACACAACTAGGTGAATTGCATGTGGTTGACCCTCCATCATCTGGGGACTCTGTCATTACTGAAGAGTCTGATGATCCCACGATGCAGATAATGATGCATGAAGTGACTGTACAGGCGCATCCGCACCTTGATTTTTCCGAGCTCTCATGGCCTAACTTGTCCAATGAACAGTTACAACAAGGAGTGTCACTTTTGCGGAAGCATTGCTCAGTTTTCAGCCATGGGGAGGGAGATTTAGGATGTACCACGTTGGTGGAACATGAGATCCCTTTAATGGATGATGCCCCAGTGCGACAGCGGTATCGCCGACTTCCACCCTCTCAGTATGAACAAGTGAAAGCCCATATTAAAGATTTGTTGGATCGGGGGGTAGTGCGTCCAAGCAGTAGCCCTTATTCTTCTCCAATTGTGGTGGTTTTCAAGAAAAATGGAGAGATTAGGCTGTGTGTCGATTACCGTTTGCTTAATGCCAAGACACGGAAAGATGCTTACCCATTACCCCGTATTGAGGAGTCATTAGATGCCCTGACGGGAGCACAGTGGTTCTCTACATTGGACCTTGCAAGTGGGTATAATCAAGTACCAGTGGCTGAGAAGGACAAAGCTAAGACTGCTTTCTGTACCCCTTTTGGTCTTTTCAAATTCAATCGAATGCCATTTGGGCTCTGTAATGCCCCTAGCACCTTTCAGAGGCTAATGGAGCGAATTTTTGGGGATCAAAGTTTCCAGTCCCTTTTATTGTACCTGGATGATATTGTTGTGTTTTCATCCTCCTTTGAGCAGCATCTGGAGCGTCTTGACCTGGTCTTAACACGCCTCAAAGAGCACAATCTAAAGTTGAAGCTGGAGAAGTGTTACTTTTTCCAGCCGGAGGTTCAATACCTCGGGCATATGATATCTGCTTCTGGGATGGCGACTGACCCTTCTAAGATTAGTGCAGTGGCTGAGTGGGCACGACCGACTACCTGTACAGAGCTACAGTCATTTTTGGGATTTGCCTCATACTATCGGCGTTTTGTTAAAGGTTTTGCCAAGTATGCTGCCCCGCTCCACCGGCTGGTGGGCGAGTTGGGGGGTACCAAGAAGAAACATAGAAGTGGTGCCAGTGGGGCAATGTGTCATCTTTGGAGTGAGGACTGTGAGAATGCATTCCAAACACTAAAAAGGCTGCTGGTTAGTGCCCCAGTATTGGCATATGCAGATTTTGCTAAACCCCT
>NW_027052373.1:0-19372 GCF_036321145.2 Pelmatolapia mariae | reverse complement strand
GAGCAGCTGGATGAGGAGGAAGCTGCAAGACAAAAACTGCAGCTGGACAAAGTGACCGCTGAGTCGAAGATCAAGAAAATGGAGGAGGACATTTTGCTGCTGGAGGACCAAAACTCCAAGTTTCTCAAGGTGAGGCAATTTTAGCTGAAAATGAAGGTTCAAACAAAACCCAGAAAGCAGAGGAAGCTCTTTAAGGTGGAATCATTAAAGGCTTATTGGTAAATAAAGTTTTACTACTCTGCAGTGATGTCACAGAGTTAAATACACAAACAGGCTGTAAGGAAGACGGAAGGTTTCCTTTCAAATACCATGAAGGTTGTATAATTGAATAAGCGATGTCTGTGCCTCAGGAGGTAGAACATGTGGTCTACTAATCAGAAGACTGGTAGCGCTGGCTGTTCTAGCCTGCATGCAAATGCATGCTTGGGCAAGATGCTGAACCCTGAGTTGCTCCTGATGCGTTCATCAGAGTGTGAGTGTTAGATAGAATGCTGCTAGTGTGAATGAGTGAACAAGACATGTTGTATAAAACTTCATGTTAACTCAGTGAACATCAGAGACAGCAGTAAATTACACTGTATGCTGTTCTTTAAACATCTGAGTGAAACATTTAGAAACTGAAGTCTGTTATTACAAACCTCTTAATAAATGAACACGGGGCTGTTGCTGGACAGAAACAAGTACAAACTCAGACTGAGGAAGGCCTTAAAACTGATTAGCGTCGGCTGCAGCTCCTCCTCGGCCTGACGGTGACGCGTCGCCTGCTACCTTCAATAGCAGCCTGTGCAATGAAGGGTGCTGCTGTCTACCATCTGCTTTCTAATCTCAAAGCTAAATAGAGGAAATGGTTAGCTGTATGGCACAGTTAATAGATGGTGTTGGTTATAGTCCCACCAGTTAATAAGACTTTGAAGCTCATGACTGTTCCTCCTCATTGATCTGTCTGTTCTTTGTAAAGTAAAGTGTAATGATGCAACTCAGATAAAGTAGAAGGTCCTGCAATTTTTCAGTCAGTGATTACAGTTTATTATACTAGATTCTGGTAATTGGAATGTTATTCTGCAGTTTATAAATGTGTGTGGAGAGCTGTTTACTTACGTTTCAATCAATCAAACTTGTAAATGTGTGCAGGGAGAGAAGTCTGTAACTCAAAGGTTTAGTTTCCAGTGTCAGGCCTCTAAATACCACCACAGGGAACCTTTACATATGATCACAGTGGTGGCTGCTCATGTTAAACATGGCCAAAGTTTCAAAGAATGAGCTGAAAGATAAAAACACTCAGTTTCAGATATTTGTTTCTACTTTTGGGTTTGAATTATGTCACTGAGAGAGAGCCGCTACCATCTCATCATTATCTCAGGCACACAGCTCCAGGCATCACTTGCCTGCCTCTTAATCCTTTCTTTGTTTTGTTTTTTTGAGAGGGGCAGACAATCAGAAGAAAGTTTGCTTGAAACATTGGGTTAGCTAAGAGGGCAGAATCTGAGGCCCAGTAAAAGATAAGTGAGATTAAAAATAACGATGGGAAAGCAGCCTGCAAAACAGTATTAAGGTAAAACTAATGTAAAAATGGAGTTTTTCCTTCCCACTGTCGCCAAATTCTTGCTCACAGGGGGTCGCCTGATTGTTGTTTTTCCTCTGTGTTATTGTAGAGGCCTTGAGGCAACTGTTATATTATTTAATTGACTTAATTGTGGGGATTTGTTTGGAGGCTCAGTATGACCCCCTGGCAATAAAGTACTGAGACCTTTTTGCGTTTATACAGCAGTTGCAGGTCTTGAGTCTTGATGGGTTTTTTTTTTAACCCAACAGGAGAAGAAGCTGCTGGAGGACAGGGTCGCCGAGATGACCTCCCAGCTGACTGAGGAGGAGGAAAAAGCAAAGAATCTCGGCAAGGTCAAGAACAAGCAGGAGATGATGATGGTTGACCTGGAGGGTAAGACGCTACCAGTAGGCTGTTACCGGCTCCGTGTGGGGTCCAAAAATAGAAAATGTCTACCAGGACAAACATAAAACAGGGGCTGTGTGTAAAGGGTAGACGGGGGTGGTGTTGGAGTTTAAATAAGCCAGCAAGTTCAAAACTTAATAAAAATAGAACAGCACAGAGGTCATTTGGGACGTGCAGTATGACTGTTAATGATTTAGTGTTTACAACTGCGCAGCGAGTTAATTAGCAGCTAATATGATTGCATGTTTGTGTTTTCGCACCTTCTAAATTGCCTTTTCCTTGTATGGCTGCTGCACAACTTGTGACCTTACTCAGTGATGAAAAAAAAAGTTTAACTCCAAACAGAAAAGTTTGTTATGATCAGTGACCACGTTTGTATTTGTGTTTCTGAAATGTGCTGATATTCCATGTGGTCGTGCTTTCCTTTAGAGCGTTTAAAGAAAGAAGAGAAAACACGTCAGGAGCTGGAGAAAGCCAAACGCAAGCTGGACGCCGAGACGACCGACCTGCAGGACCAGATTGCGGAGCTTCAGGCACAGATAGAGGAGCTGAAGATCCAGCTGGCCAAAAAGGAGGAGGAGCTGCAGGCTGCTCTGGCCAGGTCAGTGGCAAACATTAAAATGAGTGTGTCACACAACCTCCGCGAAACGTAAACACTGTCCCAGCACAAAACCGCCTCTTACAAAATATTTTTAAAAAGCCAATATGAAGATTTCCTGAGAGGTGCAGTTGGTTTAGTGACTGAATGGCGTGTACACAGTTATTATCAATACAGCTTGCCTCACTGTAAATGTGTTTGTAGGCGAAATCACAAACATGATTTCTTGATGTTTGCAGAAGAGAACTGCAGATTCCACTGACTAAGAGCACTTTCATTTGCTGAGCTGACCACTAGGTTGAACGAACGACCCATTCTTCTTTTTTTTCGCGACTGCTCGTGGAGTATTATTTAAACCAATTCCCTGTCATTCTCGATTTCTTTTGGGTTTGCAAACATTCATCACATCCAGTGCTCCCTGGCCGGCAAACATGCACCACACAAGCCATAGAAAAGAATCGGTTTCAGGTGGCAGCACTGCTCGTGCTCTTTTCTATGTGAAGGGCCCTAACACAGAAAAATGTTGCGTTTATGTTTAGAAACTGAACTCTGTTAACACGAAATAAATGTTTATTTTATAATTAGATCTAGTTAAATATTCTAGACTTGGTTTGAGCTCAGCAGCAGTGAGTCAGATTGAGAACAAAGCTCGCGATTTTGTTTTTTCGCCACATTAAAAAAAAAAAAAAAAAAAAGCAACTTTTTGCTGAAGTATTTTTATAGCTGCTTTCTGCAAACCTACGCTTGTGTGGTAATGTTTAACTGCTAGTGTTGCTCATTTCAGGAACATAAATCCTCACACGCAACTGCACTGTACTGCACTGCTTCCCGTTTCCATGACAACAGCACTCCATCATTAGACTGAAATAGCCATTCAATAACAGACACGTGCAACTGTGAAATTAAAGCGGCGAACGTGCTTCAGCACTCAGGCACTCTGCGGCGTTTCCTCAAGCGACGGCGGCTCGGACCTTTCGTCTCGGGGCAGCCACGTCTGATTACAGGCAAACTGGTGTTGATTGATGCGCTGCGTGCACAAGGAGTCAAGAGCTAAAACGGGCTGTCATCATGTTTTAACAACTCTTCCAGCAATAAGTTAGAATTTTTATTTGCATTTAAAGCACATGATACCACACAAGACGTTTATCACACAGGCAGATGGATATATTCTGTTAATATTACTCCAGAGTTTCTGTCTTCTCTTAAGATGGATCACGAGTAATATGGAGTGAATATTAGCTTCTCATACTTTAGATGTTGCATCTCCTCCACCTGGTACTGTTTGCATCTAACCTGCAGCTAAATATTTTCTTTATGTATTTATTTTCCACAGCGGTTAAATGTCCACATTTGCTTTTATGTTTGATTTTTTTTTCCATATTTATCCTTCATAAAACTGCTAATGAGGTAAACAGCTGTGGAGGTGTTTTCCTCTGAAGGTCAGCTCTGATCACTTTAATGGGACTTCTCAGTGCTCCCCTCCGTTCAGCAGACACGGGGTTTGATGGTAAACATCTGCCCGACCAATTTCACACATAGAAATCATCGGTTTAGTCACAGCCGCACATAATTAGGCTTTCATTAAAGCTGATGTGCTTCATTTTGAGTTCAGCAGCTATTCTGAGAACAATCCTGTCATCTTTGATAGTTTGGAAAAGGGAGCATTGCAATTATATGGGAGTCATTAGTGCTTTTAATCAAAGCGGTGTCACTGGGTAATTATAAAACTGAATCATTTTGACGTTCAGTGTGTTTAATCAGCAGATTTCTACATTAGTGAGGAATGTCGCAGTAACACTGCAGCCAGCACGAGGTTTACTTGGACGCACATCCAGCTGCAAACAAATCAGCAGTCCCATCACATTTTCCTCTTCTGATGAGGAACACTCACACACAGCTTCAGCTGTAAACAGTTCACCACACTGCCACCATGTGTGCACAGGTGGCTATCTCAGCCTTGAAAGGACAGCAGGGACTTACCTTTCATTGAATTCACTTCATGTTTTTTTCCTCAATCAAACTCTGCACACAGTCATATTTGGTAATATTTGTTGCTCTCAGTGGACTTTCCAGCTCATCAGTTGGTGCGAAACAGCAAACCACTGACAAGAAAAATTATTGCTTTCCTTCAGTACTTCACACATTACATTAACCAGTAAATTTTGCTGCGATGAGCTGCTGCGTCACTGTCGTTGTTTGACGGTTCATTGTAGTGTTGTGTCTGCACAAACAGGTAACATTACATCCACCTGGACCCTCAAACTCACCCTGTGATGATGAAATTTACTGAACTCAAACCCAAAAAGGGGCCTTGCACACTTACGGGCATGAAAACATTAAATGCTAAGGATCTAAATTGCGTGAAGTGTAAAGAGCAGTGAAGGATGTTCGAGTGAGGAAGTCTGTTAAATGTCCTCTGAATGATGTCTGAATTGAAGATACGAATGTGATATAGAGAGAAAAAAAGGAAATTTAGAATTCCAGATCATCAGATGAAGGTTTGAGGAAATGTTTGAATTTTATTTAATTCTCTGATTAAGACCTGCTTGGAAAAACTGACATGCGTTTGTGCGTCTCCAACTAGGTGTGATGAGGAGTCTGTGCAAAAGAACAACGCTTTGAAGCAGATTCGGGAGCTGCAGGCGCAGATAGCTGAGCTTCAGGAGGATCTGGAGTCTGAGAAGATGTGTCGAAGTAAAGCTGAGAAACTCAAGAGAGACCTGAGTGAGGAGCTGGAAGCTCTGAAGACTGAGCTGGAGGACACGCTGGATACCACGGCCGCCCAGCAGGAACTCAGGTGCTCATTAATGCTCATTTATCAATGATGATAAAGTGAACCTCACAGTTGTTGTACGTCAGGTAGCACTATCTGTTCTATAGACTTCAGTCTGCATCCATCTTTACATGCAGTCCTGTGTTTTTAACCGTTTCCCTCGTGGATGATCTCCAGGAGCAAGCGAGAGCAGGAGGTGGCAGAGCTGAAGAAGGCCATTGACGAGGAGACCAAAAACCACGAGGCTCAGATCCAGGACATGAGGCAGAGGCACGCCACAGCGCTCGAGGAACTGTCCGAACAGCTGGAGCAGGCCAAGAGGGTGAGCTGCTCAAACCTTTCTAACCTATAATGTCTTCAGTTTACCTTCATACATGTCACTAAAAGCTTTTCTTTCTTTCTTTTTATTTGTTCTTTGCAGTTCAAAGCCAACCTGGAGAAGAACAAGCAGTGCCTGGAGAATGACAACAAAGAGCTGGTCTGTGAAGTGAAGGCTCTGCAGCAGGCAAAGACTGAGTCGGAGCACAAGAGGAAGAAGCTGGAGGCTCAGCTGCAGGAGTCATTGGCCAGGGCCACCGAGGTGGAGAGAGCCAAGGGAGAGCTGGCCGAGCGCTCCCACAAACTCCAGGTAAATGCCAACTCATTGTTGGGACTGATTTTCTTTCTCTCTTTTTTTTAAGGGAAAGTTTTGTTTAATGTGTTTCCATGTGTTTGTCAGACGGAGCTGGACAACGTGTCTACTTTGCTGGAGGAGGCAGAGAAGAAGGGCGTTAAACTGGCTAAAGAAGTTGAAAACCTGAACAGCAAACTGCAAGACTCTGAGGTACGAAAGACCATCAGCATCGATGTTTCTGCCTGAATGATTTCAGAGCTGCAGGAGACGTGTTCAGAAATCATCATTTTACCTGATAAATCCTCTGTGGAGCAAGATTATTATGGTTAATTAAAACTAAGCAGAAAAAAACCCACAAAAACATTTAAGACAAGTAAATTGTTTATTTACCTGTTATCAAAAAATGACAAATACATCCATACTACAGTTTTGAAAAGTAAAACAGATACTGAAGCTAAATAAACCTGAACTGACTTGAGAAATAAATAAAAACTAATTTAAAAAAAACTTTAAAGTATAATAATAGTTTAATACTTTTGGGTGTTGGTGATGTGTTTGTGCTTTTTAGACAGACCTCAGGTTAATCAACATTAAGCTTTCTAGTGAAATCTAACTTTCGCCTCTGTATTTCTCACACATATCCAACGAGGACAGCCTCTGCTAAAGTATCAGCGTATTAAGACTAAAACAGGTGTAACTGCTTTTCGTTTGTCTTTTGACCATCGTTTCTGATCGTGGTTTTTGCGCGTAGGAGTTGCGGCAGGAGGAGACGCGTCAGAAGCTGAACCTGAGCGGCCAAATCCGCCAGCTGGAGGCGGATAAGAACAACTTGCTGGAGCAGCAGGAAGAGGACGAGGAGGCACGACGCAGCCTTGAGAAACAGCTGCAGACCGTGCAGGCTCAGGTACATATTCACAGTAGGGCACATCTGACGCACACAAACCAGTCAGGCAGAAACACCTTCGAGGTATCGCTGAAGCCGAGTGCCAGGAGAAGGGCCCGGCAACCGTTTCCAGCTGTTTACCTGCTGTGAGCACCTGTCGCTAAGGTGCAGCACAGCGTGCAGACAGCTGTAACTCAGTGAGGCTTCACAGATAAATGAAGAGAAAATCTGAGTCACTTCAAAACATGTGGTTCGGATTAATAATTAATAAAACTATTATTAGCATCGTCAGCATCTGCAGGCAAACATCAGCTGATTATCTCTCCAGCACACACTGATGGGGCACCAAAGGTCACATCACAAATATTTTTAAAATGTCTTTGTAGCTGTTTGAGACAAAGAAGAAGTTGGAGGAGGATGTGGGAGCAATGGAGGGTCTGGAGGAGGTGAAGAGGAAACTCCAGAAGGACATGGAGCTCACCAACCAGCGTCTGGAGGAGAAGACAATGTCTTTGGACAAGATGGAGAAGACTAAAAACCGACTGCAGCAGGAGCTGGATGACCAGATGGTGGAACTGGACCTCCAGAGACAGATCGTGTCCAATCTGGAAAAGAAGCAAAAGAAGTTTGACCAGGTACCGGAGATCAAACAGAGATGAGATATTGAAGGTCTCTTATGGTTTGTTCAGTGTAATGAAGGCTCTGTTATCTATGTTAGATGTTGGCTGAGGAGAAGACCATCTCTGCTCGTTACGCTGAGGAGCGCGATCGCGCTGAGGCCGAGGCCAGAGAGAAGGAGACCAAGGCTCTGTCGATGGCCAGAGCTCTGGAGGAGGCCTTGGAGGCCAAAGAAGAACTGGAGAGGTTTAACAAACAACTTCGTGCTGAAATGGAGGACTTGATGAGCTCCAAGGATGATGTGGGGAAGAATGTGAGTGACCTTTTGACCTCTCCAGTGACACTGCTGATTAAGATATGTTCACATGTCAGAAATACCTGAAAGTTTATTGTGCAGCCGTGTCACATTTTTGTCACTCCTCTGGCTGCTCACAGGTCCATGAGCTAGAGAAGTCCAAGCGTACGTTGGAGCAGCAGGTGGAGGAGATGAGAACACAGCTGGAGGAGCTGGAGGATGAGCTGCAGGCCACAGAAGATGCCAAACTCCGTCTGGAAGTCAACATGCAAGCCATGAAGGCTCAGTTTGACCGAGACCTGCAGGCCAGAGATGAGCAGGGCGAGGAGAAGAAAAGAGCGCTTGTCAAACAGGTACAAAGTGGCCGATGATCCTGAAGGACTGACACCACATTTTTAATGTGCAGTTTATCTTCATTTACATCATCAGAATAACAGTGTTTGCATTAAGTTGTTGTTTTCTTGCAGGTACGTGAGATGGAGGCAGAGCTGGAGGACGAGAGGAAGCAGAGATCTGTGGCTGTGGCAGCCAAGAAGAAGCTGGAGATGGACCTGAACGAGCTGGAGGGTCAGATCGAAGCTGCCAACAAAGGCAGGGACGAGGCAATCAGACAGCTCCGGAAACTACAGGTACGCAAATGTTTGGTTCGTGTCTTTCCTGATTTTCAATTATCTCCGTCTCTAAGCTGGTCCATATCACGTTGCTGCTCCTGCAGGCTCAGATGAAAGACTACCAGAGGGAGCTGGAGGAGGCCCGAGCCTCCCGGGATGAGATCTTCGCGCAGTCCAAGGAGAATGAGAAGAAACTCAAGAGTCTGGAAGCTGAAATCTTGCAGCTTCAGGAGGTGAAGTTCTGACTTTCGCCTTTTGTGGTGATAATCAGAGTTATTTGTGTGTAACGTCTGAAATGCTAAATGATCTTGTGTGTCTGTCTGCGCAGGACCACGCAGCTTCAGAGAGGGCCCGTCGACATGCTGAACAGGAGAGGGATGAGCTGGCTGACGAGATCTCCAGCAGTGCTTCTGGAAAGTCAGTATGAACACGTAGTTTTTACAAACTTCATATTAATAATTAGCCAGGTTTTATGTGCCCCTCAGGGATTAAATGATTTGTTTTATAGTCTTACAATCGCTGTAAATCAGTAGAAATTTAATAGAAACTCTGCGTCAGGTCGTCACTGCTGGAGGAGAAGCGGAGGCTGGAGGCTCGCATCGCCCAGCTGGAGGAGGAGCTGGAGGAGGAGCAGGGCAACATGGAGCTGCTCAATGACCGCTTCAGAAAGGCCAACCTGCAGGTAGGCACACTAAATAATCAGCAGTGTCACAAACTTTATCTGGATGTGATTCAGCCACTGGTTGCTAGGGAAAAATTTATATTTCCTAACTGGTTGTCAAGTGTTTCCTGGAGGTTGGTGGGTGAAGCGAGTGACACAGAGAATGATGTACCAAAAACCTCTTGATTGATGAGAAAGGATAAGACAACCTTGTGGCGTGCAAATGTTTCTTTTAAACACTAAACACAGTAAAATTAAAACACCCATCAACGTGTTTGTCTGCTCTCTCCTTTTCCCACAATCCCTCTCACCTGCCTGCCCTGCTTTTCTCTCTCAGGTCGACACCCTGAATACCGAATTGGCCGCAGAGCGCAACACTGCGCAGAAGAGTGAGAACGCCCGCCAGCAGCTGGAGCGACAAAACAAGGTCTCATAGACTTGAAGCTTATTACAGTGTTTATCTTTCTCATTTCACATTTCCCTTCTGTTTACACCCTCCTGTACTACAAGCTGTTCTCTTTTTCATTCCCACACCTCATCTCATGTTTTTGTTTCTTTGTTTTTAAGCATTTCACCTCTCTTTAGTACATGTGAGCCCAGCCCGGGAGCTGCCACCAGTCTCCTCTGAGGCCTAAACCACAGCCTAAACTCTATTCTTCCACCATCTGCCATTATCTACTAGAAATCCTGTCAAAACATCTGAATGTGGATTCATTCCTTCACATTTCTAAAGCTGTCTGTTGGGCTGGATTGGAGTCTTTGCCAGGCCGATTCTTGCCCCCGGGTCTTATGTTTGACACCCCTGATCTATACTAGAGGCAGCAGATCAGGACACAGCATTTCATTTTTGGGGGTTCAGTAGCACGATGTCATCCCCCAGATTCAGTCTCTCTGACCCGCAGCTCTGCTGTAACTCTGCTGCAGAGCGCACGTCACAGATGCACCAGTGGGATCAGGAGATGCGCGCGAACATGATCCTTCAGGTGCATGAACAGGACCTCCTGATCACAACTCTAAACTAACAAACTGAATATTTGCTCTGTTACCATGAACACAGGAGCTGAAGGCCAAGCTGGCAGAGCTGGAGGGGGCTGTCAAGTCAAAGTTTAAGGCGTCCATCACTGCTCTGGAAGCCAAAATCCTGCAGCTGGAAGAGCAGCTGGAGCAGGAAGCCAAGTAATCCAGATGTTAAAGAGCAGATTTTAGATCCTTTTGAGTAGACTAATACGATAATTTGGTCATGTTTACCTTTTCCGCTATTAAACCTCCAGGGAGAGAGCGGCGGCCAACAAAATCGTCCGACGTACAGAGAAGAAACTGAAGGAGGTGATGATGCAGGTGGAGGATGAGCGTCGTCATGCCGACCAGTACAAGGAGCAGGTACGGACACACAGGAAATGATTAGGCTTTGCTCCGTCTGCATTCACACTGCCGGTTCTCTACAACTTCTCACCCTCCATCTGTGCGTCAGATGGAGAAGGCGAACTCTCGCATGAAGCAGCTGAAGCGTCAATTGGAGGAGGCGGAGGAGGAGGCCACCAGAGCAAATGCCGCTCGCAGGAAGCTGCAGAGGGAGCTGGACGATGCCACCGAGGCCAGCGAGGGTCTCACCCGAGAGGTCACCTCGCTGAAGAACCGCCTCAGGTACAAAGAGGACGGCGATTAGCCAGTTTTAGAAATAACCCAGAACCTGAACTAGATACCGAAACAGTGCAGAGATAAAAACACAGAGTGGAAACAGCTTGACCCAGTAATAATCGTGATCGTTATTACTGGGTCAGGCTGTTTGTCAAAGTTTTGATCATTTAACTTATTATTCATTTTAAGAATCTGCTAAACTCACTTCCCCAATCTTCCCACCACACCCTCTACACCCTCATCTTGTTGACAGCTCTCATTCCTGCATGTGTGAAATATGGTGATGGAGCCGGGAGGCGATTGGGTAAATGGATTGGCACTTATAGATCACCTTTCTACTCTATTTTAGCACTCTCTGCCACAAGTCTAATTCACCCTTCTTCCAACCATCCACACTGATGGATGCTTCGGGGGAAACTCAGGTTCAGGGTCTTGCCCGAGGATACCTCATCACACAGACTGGAGGAGCCAGGGAGGCTCCTCTAGTCTGGAGGAGGATTCCAGCACATCCTCAGGTTAACAGTGTAGTTGTCTGACTAAGCTGTAGTCAGACAACTATGTAATCTCATTTAGTTTATATTACTGCAGCTCTTTCACTTTGTTCAGGTACACAGTGCCAGTGATTACACTGGTACTATTACCAGACTGGTCAGTCTTAAGGTTTTGAAGCAGTGGCTGACATTGCAGTGTGTTTACAGTCTGTACTCCTCCATCATAATGAATGAAAATGCAGTTAAATGTGATGTTTTGTTATGCTAGCGTGTGGTTGTGTCAGCGGCGGTCACAGTTTAACTTTTACAGTTGATCTTAGCGCCCGCTGGAGCTCCTGAGAACCACGCACGTCTTTGAAAATAACAGTTATCCTGCGTTTAAGCCAATCACATCACCTCCCGGCTCTTCTTCCACCACATTGGTATCTCGTCATCCCACAATCTATGTTTTCTGAAATGTTGGAGGTTTAAAGCTTTCTTCCGTTTGTTCTGCCCAGGCGCGGCGGTCCAGTCAGCAGCTTCTCCTCCGGCCGCTCAGGCCGGCGCAACCTCAACTTGGACGGCGCCTCCGTCGATATGTCAGACGACGACGCAGACAGCCGCTCCGGCGACTTTAACGAGACGCCAAACACCAACGTCGAGTAACCGCAGCAGCGACCGCCTCTTTCCTCACCCCACTCTTTTCCCCAACTGTGTCTCCCCCACCCCCAAAGTCCACATGGACTCATCTCAAACCACTCAGATCAGAGCGATGAGAGGTTTCTATTCAAGCTGGGCGGAGCATGCCTGGCAGTCCTTTTTTTCCCCATCCGTCACCTCTGCAGGGAAAATCCACCGCCCTCCTCAAGGAACGCCTCCGATCCGGAGTGCCACGGGACAAACGGACACTTCTGCCTTACTCCGTTCTCCTCTGACAAGCTGCTAGTCCTGGCTCGTCCGTCAGCATCATCTCAGCATCATAACCCTTACACCTGCCCCGTCCCATCAGAAATCATCTGCTCTGCTTTTTAGGTACAAAGTGCTTTTTATACAAACGAAACTCTACGTGTAGGCAAAGGTTGTGAGGTGTGCGCACGTCACGTCCGTCATGTGACCGCGACTCATACTGGAAATGCAGGACTACAAGGAAAAGTGTCTGACTCTGGTGTTTTAAGTGTTCTGCTCACTCGTCATGCAAAAGCCATCTCTCACCTCACACGTTCCCTCCATCCAGTGTTCTGAATGACTAAAGCCTAAAACCCCACACAAACCAAGGTCACTGTGGCCTCCGGACGGCAGCGCCGGCTGCTTTTGTTGCATGAGTCTCTTTCTGACGATGTTTCTTGTTTGGCTTTTACACTGCAGCACTTACGGGAACAACTAACATCTCGAGACATGCAATAGAAAAAACACAGACTCTGAAGTGAAAGTATGTTACTGTGAAAACAAACAAAAAAAGAGGTATTATATTTTCTCTGTGGCTTCATCTCAAGATGTAATAAAAGAATGTCTCGCTGGGTTTTAACTGGTTATCTGAAGCTAACGACCTGTCCTGTGGATTGGCCTGAGCCGCGAATGATGCACCGATGCTGGAACGTGCACAGTACTGCACAGAGAATTCAAACTTAAAGCCAACAAAGAGGAAAGAAGCTCAAACCGGAAGCACTAAAGCTGCACTCAGTACGACACTAAATGGTTGTAAACACGTGCTCCGATTAGACGTGAAGATTAAAACTAGTCACCTTATCACCACATTTACAGTGTTTGTGCTCAGCCTTGCTTTGTATTACCTTTAAATTGACTTTATGCTATGATTTGGTAAAACGTATACTGTAAATAAAACTGAAAAATTCAAGACTACAGACGTCAACATTCAGCAAGCATTAGCTTTTCTCTGATCTTTAAGAAGCAAAGGTGTGATTTAACAACACTCGACTGCTGTTACTGAAACACTCACTGTCAGCTGGATGAAGAAATATTAACATTTTTAAGCCAGCACGGACAAAAAGTCTCAAGTGCCTGAGACAGATGTTCGTCTGCCTGGGCCAACCCAAAAACCTCATCTCTCCAGAGCGTCCCAGGTCAGCCCTGGGGTCTCCTCCAGGAGGACATGCCCAGAACACCTCAGCTGGCTTCTTTATACGTGGAGGAGGAGAGAGCTCATTACTGTCATGTTCTGAAGATCACAGTTACTTCCTCCAGAGGCCATCTGAGAATCTAATACAGGTCAAACGTAGGCAAAAGTCCCATAAAGATGGCAACAGGAAGCTTGTTTGACAGGTAACCCTGAGTATTAATGTCGCCTATATTAAATATGTGAATGAAACAGGCATTACAGGCTGCTTTCAGCTGAAGACCAGTTTAAAAGTGTAGATGGAGTTGGAAAAGAGTGACTCTGTAGTCTACACTCCTCTCTGTATTGCAATGGTTAAGTTGCATTGTGGGTAATGTAGGCACCGTGAGGAGTAATGGTGGTTTTAGTGCATCAGTTTGGGTAAATTTATTTTAAAGACATCGGTCGAGTTCCCCTTAAATACTTCTCGTCTGCGCTGGCTTGTAATTTCAAATAAAAACAGATCTCAAAAGTTTAAAGAAAATATTTTTCTTTCTTCAGCAAAATGATTTAACAGAGTGTGCTGAAAAACCCTCAGAACAGCAGTAAAACACAAATCAGCACCTACAAACGATATTTTGCGAGTTTAATCCCAAATCTTCAGACCTCTGACAGATCTGATCAAGCACTCATTCTTCATTCATTACAGGTTGTCTGAATTCAAGGTTTTTTTTTTCTTAGCTCTGCTTTATCTCCAGCAGCGTCCACAGTGTGAAAACCACACGCCAGGGCTCCCATATCCACCACCTGTGCCCATCAATGGCAGACTCCTGTGCCCCCTCCCTCCTCAAACGTCAACACTAAACAGTATGTTTCTTTAAAAGTGCCTTAGACACTAAATAAGAACATAAGCGGGCAAAGCTTCCTCACAGAGGTAACAGGTACATCAAGAAGAAGATACTCAACACTTCATTTTGCTTTCTTTTCTTTTGTATTGTCGCCGTGCTTCGTATCATCATATCCACCGTGTACCTCTGCGTTTGTAATATCCTCCTAGCTAGAGCGTGTGGGTCAGAATCAGTATTACAGTATTATGATTAAACTAACATGAGAAGCGGAGCCCCCTGCAGCCTCATTTCCCCACGTTACTCTCATGCTAAGCTCGTTTCTCCCCCTCAGGCGAAGGCTTAGCACATTACTGTGGGAACTGATGCACTGCACAGGATGCAATTTGGTTGGAAGCTTTAACATTCACTAGTAGTTAACTCTGTTTTCTGTTATTATTATTATTATTATTATTATTACCCAGCTGGCTGTTGACAACCAGGCGTTCAACTGCAAATACTCTCATCATTGTTATTTCTTGTATACCTGTATTTCTAGACGGTGATTTTTTTCTGTTTTTGTAAAAGGAAAATAAAGCATATTCAATGTAACTGTTACTCTGCTCTTGTATTTTCTGTCTCCTTTTTAACAAACTGGTTATTTTTAGGCTTGTCATTAAAAGTATTACATTGTTTCTCTGTAATTGGTGCTTGTAATTTTAGTAATGATACAAAGGCAACTCTAAAGGGTTCCTGTCTGATTTGATTTAAACAGTTAAAACTGATTGCACTCTACTTAGAATTAGTGGTAATCTGCAAGCCTAACACCATAAATACTATCAAAAACACAGGTTTTTAATATTGAACCTTATATCATCCTTATTTATCTTATACTTGGCTTTGTCCAGCCCCTCAGTTTATCTGCTTTTTGTGCTTATCTCCGTTTTGATTAGCTGCCCATCACAAGCAAAAAGTTTCAACAGCAGGTGGGATAGGTCTGATATTAGAGAGAGATCACTTTTCTATGACATGACAAAATAAAATTTAACACCCTACAAGGCTGCTCTCTGATCCGCGGGTACCTGCTGTTCCTGAAAAGTACATGAATTAAGGTGTAAAGATACTCAATGTTGCTCTAGAACAAAGGTGTCAAACATAAGGCCCGGGGTACAGAATTGGCCCAGCAAAGGATCCTATCCAGGCCATTGGACAGCTTTGAAATTTCCAAAGGTCAGCATGCATGTTGTTTTAGAGTTTTTCCTACTGTTAAAGGCCTCACTCGCAGCCACTAGTAATGACAGAATAGTTGTTTTTTCACAATCAAAATTTGTTTCCTACAATGAGTCAATATATGAAGACTAAAACTGTAATTTTACAAATTTTCTCACAATTTAATCTAAAAGAGTTGGGCCAGGTCCTTTTCTTTGTTCCAGCAGCATTTATGATGTAGAAAAACTGAGCCACTGTTGAAAAGTACTTTTTCTCATATTAAGATACTGCAAGACATTAAATGTGTAGTTATTCCTCCTTACTCTGACAGAAAGGAAAGTTTCACTGGTTCATCAAAGTGGTACAGCCCATGAAATAAAAACGGTTTGACAGAGGTGACACAGCAAAAACTTTGGAGGAAGACAGGAAGTGAGGGGGGAAAAAAAAATCTGGACACAACATTAAAACCACCTGTTTTAATTTCATAATGGACACACAAAAATAATCTACAAAAAGACCAACTCAGGTAATCGGATAACCACGAAATGTCTTTTTTACCCCCCTCATTTAAAATTAAATAAATGTCACCCACTGCTCCAGTCACATGACTTCACAATGACACGCATGGGTTTACATGTCGGGGGAATAACCTCACGCATACACACACAGACCAGCAGCACCCCATCAGGAGGAGCTACACAACAATCTTTGGCGTCGTTCTCGGTGCAGCCGGTCAGCCAGACACAAGTGGAGGAGGGCAGGGAGCCGGTGGGTGGAGGAGAGACTCAGGAAGAACTGTTTCGTTAACGGAGGTATTCAGCTGAGGGGAGGTTTCACTAGCAGCGTTCAGACAGGGCGGAGCTCGTTTTAGTCTCGGTGTGTCAGCCAACTTCTCACCGTTAGCCTGCTGCCAGTTAGCCTGCTGCCAGTTAGCCTGCTGCCAGTTAGCTGGTTAGCACTGGAAGCGATTTGTGTTCAGCAGCACATCAAAACGGTTCAAAAACAGTGGTATTTGTTTGCTATTTGCGTCTATTTAGCTTTTACATTTTCACCTATGTACTTTAGTTAAATTAGAGTTGTCATCCACAGCGCTTAAAAAAGCTTTATCATCCATACTGCTGCATTCACATAATGGCGGCAGAGTCATTGCAGACTTATGGATTTAAGCAGGTTTAAGCTAGCAGCTCCTCAGCTACTGAAAACCTTATTAAAAGTTCACAAATCAGTTGTAGTAGTTTTAGTATTTTAATTTAGATCAAATATAAAACAATCCTGATGCTTAATTTAAATTTTAATGATGTACGCAGCTGTGTGTAGTAATATTGTACATTTAGCTTTTTTCTTTATTTTAAAGAGCCTTACTTAGTGATTGATTTGAGTCTAAAGCCATTTATTTAAGTGTAGAGCATCCAAGAAAGAGTCTTTATATACACATAGTTATTATTAATAATATTTTTTTTTTTAAATCTGGATACAAAAATGTTAGTGACCCCACAAACAGTTATTGGGCTTCCTCTAGGGGCAGGGTTAAAACACTGGTAATGATAATTAAAAATACACAACTCACCAGTTTTTAGTAAACCATAAAACACATTTGTTTATCAAATGTCCAGAAATAACAGACTTCTGTTAAAGTAACAGAGTCATTGCCATAACTATACACGCACACCGAGGACAAACCCTGAGATACTGTAAAGGGGAAATGATGCCATTGTAGTATTTCATAAACTGTTGTCCAGCTTATTTTAATGACACCACCTGACCAATGCTACTCTGCTACATGTGCTGCAGACCGTGCTGCAGACAGTGCTGCGTGTATTGCAAATAGTGGACAAACTGTATGATGATAACATTTTAAAATATATAAATATCTATAAGAGGCCAACACTGGTCTGTGTATTGCTTAGCTGTGTAAAAATAAACTGCGGCTAATTCAGACTGGAGTGTTTGCTCTGGAGGGGGTTGTAGTACACCAGTATTGTTGCCAGATGTGATATTTAAAAAAAATAAAATAAAATTTAAAAAAAAAAGCGATATCATGTTAATATAACACACATTTGCTAATATTTTCAAGAATTACCACCAGTAACTGGTTAACCTTCCAGTAGTATTGCACTTTAATGTTGGTTGCTAACAGTCATAAATCAGAAAAAGAGCAATAATAACTAGCCAGCTACAAGAAAAAAAAGTGTTTAATGGAGACTTTATGTACCTTTTCATTAGTACATTTATAATTTATATCATAAATCTGACATTAGCAAAAATATAAATAAATGTATTTGAGTAAATGTTGTGCCCTTGTTAAGATTGCATACTGCAGTTCATCCACATGCAGACAGCTTTCATTTTAGCTTCTTGTTAAATCGGCTTTTAAATCAGTTGTCACTGTAAAACAACCCTGTGGTGAACAAGAGCAGCTAAAAGGTTCTTTTGTTAACTCTTCAACTATGTGTACAGGTGATTTAATGAAGTCCAATTAGAATTTCATGTGAAAATGCTGACTGAAGGGAAAACAAAAACAAAACACTCTTTAGACCAGGGGTGTCAAACATAAGGCCCAGGAGCCAGAATTGGCCTGGCAAATACTCTGATCTGGCTCAATGGACAGTTTTAGAAAATGTGGAGAAGGAAGGAAATTTTAGATTTTTAACAATTTTTACAGCTTTTCCTACCAATAAAGACCTCACCCACGGCCATTCATAACATCCCAAAGTAATTAAGTGATAATTTTGTTTGTTTGTTTGAGTTGTTTACAATTACAGAAATATTTCTGTAAAATTAAAAAAAAAATCTACAGAAAGTTCTGTAAAATTACACTTTTCTTTTTTTAAACAGAAAAAATTTCTGTAAAATTACTGAAAAACTACAGATTTTTTTTTCTGTTTGTAGAAAGAAAAAAAAAAAATCTTACAATTTGAGCCCAAGAGTTGCACCGAGAGATTTCTCTCTGCTATAGCAGCATTTCTTAATCATAGAAAAACTGAGGCATATTGTTCAAATTGCCCTTCTTTTTCTTATATTAAGATATCTTAGGCATTAAATGTATAGTTAAGCTTCTTTGCATTGACAGAGAGGTGAGTTTAAGTGGTCCGGCTCATTTAAGATCAAAGCAGGCTGTGTGTAAAATGAGTTTGACACCCTTGCTTTAGACTTTTTAGAAGTGTCACAGTCACTGGGGCTCTGCTTGCCCCAGTCCTGGCGCTCTGCTTGCCCCAGTCCTGGCGCTCTGCTTGCCCCAGTCCTGGCGCTCTGCTTGCCCCAGTCCTGGCGCTCTGCTTGCCCCAGTCCTGGCGCTCTGCTTGCCCCAGTCCTGGCGCTCTGCTTGCCCCAGTCCTGGCGCTCTGCTTGCCCCAGTCCTGGCGCTCTGCTTGCCCCAGAACTGGGTACTCGTTTTGTGTACCATCTTCCACGTTTTCCCCACATTCTTCTGATTGTGTGAATGCATGCTGTCTTTGCGTTTGTGTATAATCGCCCCGCACCTAAAACTCGCTTCGCTTTCTGTCTGAACGCACACATTGGGGAAAAAAAATAAGGAGTCTCAAGTGACATAAAGAGCATCTACAAACATTCAAACTCCAGAAATGCACTGACAAAGTTGAGTAGAGGTTGAAAGCCAAGCGACGACTTGCACTTTTGCATTGAGCGTTTACAGTCCTGCATAGATCTTTTTCATATTTTTTTTTCAATACAAACTAAGGCGTCTTGTTATATTAAGTTGGTTTGAGTCAATAAGCAGATAAAGGAAATCAAAAATCTTAACATTAAAAAAAAAAAAAAAAAAAAAAAAAAAGAAGTTCAAGTAGACTACAATCTTGTTTCTCCCCCTCTCTCACAGGCAATTCCTCTGTCCGCAAGAGGAGGCCAAAACTTTTTCAATTTAAGTCTTTTTTTTTTTTTTCAAGAAAAGGTCCAGTGTGATCGTTAACAGCACCAAAAACACACCGAGCAAGAGAGGGGCGTCACACTTAACGCTTGCTCGTTATTGTGAGAGGGGAATACACGTCTTTACCCAGTCATACAGAATAATCTGGAAAGAAATTAACAGTATATTGTGTTTCTTATGTACATACACACATTTAAAATTAACCACATCACACAGTCTCTCTTCCTCTCTCTCACTCAGACACACACACACACACACACACACACACACACACCTTTGTCCCTGTGTAAATTAC
>NW_027052372.1:0-18801 GCF_036321145.2 Pelmatolapia mariae | reverse complement strand
TGGCTGCTTCCAACACACCATGTTACATGCCTCAAATCATCTCAAACTGGTTTCTTGAATATGGTCAACACAGTCATCAGATCTCAGTCCAATAGAGCACCTTTGGGATGTGGTGGAGCAGGAGATATCATGAATGTGTAACAGATAAATCTGCAGCAACTGTGTGAAGCTATCATGTCAATATGGACGAAAATCTCTCAGGAGGTGTTTCTAGCACCTTGTTGAATCCATGGCATGAAGAAATAAGGCAGTTCTGAAGGTTAAAGGAGGTCCAGTACTAGCAAGGTCAGACTAATGAAGCAGCCAGCGAGTAAATGCTGCCTCTTAAAATATAAATTTAATATTGTGTTAGTGGTAAATGTAAGGTTGAACTCTTTCAGTTGCTAATGATATTGTTCCTGCATACATAATTAAACAGAATTGACCACCACGCGAATAAAAGACATGTAGCTTTAGCAGGTGGTAATAAACATATATACATAGACATTGTAAAAAAAAACAAAAAACCTTAAACACTGAGCACCATGCTCTTTTCCCCTGACAACAGACCTCGCTGTTCTCTTCTCTTTTAGAACAGAAGCACTTTGTTAGCTTTCGCTAATGCCTGTCTGCGCACGTCCCAAGAGATATTCATGCCGGGTAAATGTTCACATTTTAGATATAAGGCAACACAGAATATCTTTAAATGCCTCTATTAGCAAAATATGAATAATTCAGCACCTGCGGACCTAAGTGTGATATATTTAAAATAGGGTGAAGGCATGGAGTTTATGATTTATGATCACTGGGGTCAGGTGGTGGTGGGGGGGCAGTGTCATTGAATCTCCCCTCACTTTGGATGTAACGACTTAACTATGCGTATGACACGTGCTAAACATGATCGGCGGCCTGCTGGCCAGCCTCATTCTAGGGGAGGTCGCAACTTCATTATGCCGTCTGAAACCAGTGTGGGAGCCCGCTCAAACAGGCTAAGACCAATTATTTAGATTAATTCGATACACCCTTCCCAACCCCATTCTGCTCGGAGCATCTGCTTAGGCTCAAGGAAATGATGATGTACGAGGCGTAATTTAGCCTTGAGAGAGGGAGAGAATTCACTGTGGCTGATTGTGGCCAAATGAAATTCAGATGAACTGAGCTTATTAAGAGGTAAAGGGGATGGGAATGTACAGGTAAGAGGTTTATCAGTGTTAATAAATGCTATGGCTACCTCCCCTGAAAGCTCTAGAAGAAGGGAAGAAGAGGTGGGGAGGGGTGAGGGTCTTCAGTCGTCCAAATGGACTCGACATCAGCTGTGCCCGAGAAAGATCGGAGAATTATCACATACAGCTCATTTCTAGAAGTTAGTGCTGCTTTTATGAGCGTTTTTCTCAGCACCAGATGGGCAAAATGTTGCACGGGCATTGTTTTACAGTGCCGATGTCATCCTGAATTAACAGCGGTGCTTCTCAATAGGTGTTGGTGAAGCATCTTTCTGGAAATCGCCAGGCAAAACACAGCAGAACATGAGAAGAGGCACAAAGCTGTAGCGATGGCGGTTCAGATGTCATTATTATTTATGAATTACACCAAAGCTCATTTTAGCAGCAATGAAATCTTAAATGGGGTTATGAGAACATCATCGCCACTGTGTATCACTGAGCCTTATAAAATAATGGATTTAAATGGAAACTCACTGCCAGCCTTAATGAAGCATGACAAGCATTCCCAGTTTACACAGAAAGAGGGAGAGCGGCAGAAAAGGGTGAAGTGATAAAAGAGGTTCATGGGTTTGTGAAATGAAAGGCCATGGAAGGCAGTGGGATGGGGGGATAAAGTCTGTTTTCACATTTTACCTGAACATATATAAATTGGGTTATTAGGGTTAGGATTGGCTTTAGGTGGAAAGCACTTTGTAGAGAGCTTGAGGTTGGAAACTTTATGGAGATTATATCAGATTTTTTATTTTTCCTCCTACACCAGGTTTGTAAATTATGAATTATGGTCATGACAAAAAAAAGAAGAAGAAAAAAAGAAAATCTTTTCATATCCCAAGTGTCCTGCGTGACTTTGTTCCTTGGTGTAAGCTTTTCTTTGATGGAGAGTGAAGATGGAGTGGACCCTAGGATAAAAAGTTATTTTTTCTCTTGTAAGGCAAATGCACACCCCGTTGTTTCGCAACATTTCATATACTTGCATACAAGTCGGAGAGAAGCAATTCTCCCAACTCTTTCAAGTTT
The DNA here is from genome assembly GCF_036321145.2 of Pelmatolapia mariae. NCBI lineage: Eukaryota > Metazoa > Chordata > Actinopteri > Cichliformes > Cichlidae > Pelmatolapia > Pelmatolapia mariae. The sequence goes on along the minus strand of NW_027052372.1, from coordinate 16,582 downwards.
GAATTGGAAGACTTTAATACATCAAGCGTTATTTTAGATTGAGGTAGGTAAACACACTGCCTCTGATGCAGAAATCAACAGTCGCCCCGGGATCATCCCTGCTTTTAAAGCCGTTATTTGAATACAAGCCCGTGTTTCTGCATGACTATATTTGTTTGCACTGGAGTCCACTCCGAGCTATAGATTCATGTCTTTGTGGGAGTCAGAATGCGGCCATGTGTTTTGCTTGCTAATGAAGCCAAAGGATGAGAAGAAAGAAACCTTGTTTACTCAATGAAGATAACAACAGCTCAATCACCCACCTGACCTGAATCCTTAATTGGGATCATTATTATACTCGGGACAACTAAAAGAAGATAAGTTTCCCATTTGCATAGCAGACCGGAGATGATAACTGACGCTGCGTGTCACCTGTAGACAAGGAGCTTCAATCACAGTAGAGAGTAGATTTATCGTTTCTTACGTCACAGCGGTGAACGGAAAGCTTTTAATCAGATCAGTTTTCTGTAAACAGAGAAACACATGCATACATAAGCCCCATGCTCCTACATGATAGCCAAACCTGTGAGTCCTGAATGAGCAGTCCAGAAGCCCAGGAATATCCGAAAATCCTTGCTGTGGATCTCTACACCTGGTACACTCTCATACAAGCTGCGGTAGTGGACATTAGCTAATCTTAGCTGATCCCTTTCTGAGAACGCTGTTGAATCTGGAATATTGCTTTCTGTGAAAGTTGTGACAGGCGCCATCTGATATGCATTAGCATTAGCAACAAGCTTAAGTGAAATATCATTTTTTTCAGTGAGCCTGATCGCATGTATCAACCAAGCTGGAACTCACCGGAGGTTTCTTGTAGTATAGATATTAATTTCACTCTGATGTGCCCACAGTGAGCCTGAGTGCATGAGTGGATGAATGCACAGTCACACATACAGCATACGGCAAGGCGCCTCAGTTTGAGACCGGGCTTGAGATTTCAATATCGCCATGACTTTATTGCCATTATTGCCCTGTTGGCAGCTAATATGCGAGTGAAATGCCAGTTTCCCTGCTTGTTCCTTTGTTATCCTCAACACATGCACACACATATGCGCACACAAGTTGCATGCTCAGGCCTGACTGCTCTTTTTCCAGGGGACTTGATGGATAAACTCGGGCTGTTTTGTGAGAAAAATGTGTGAATTGTTATAGGCAGACAATTTTACACCCCTCTCTATGTTTAGACATATCCATTTTTTTCTTTGGCTTTTTTTTTTTTTTGGCCGGCAGATCTTTGCACAGTTGGACATTTTCCTGGCTATAACTGTAAATACAAAACAGGAAACAACTTGCTGTCAACACTGTGTAATGTCCCTCAGAGTTTAGCAGCAATCAGTCAGGAAAAAACAAGACTTGTCTCCCAACTTGACATTTCAGAAGTGTTATAAATATTTTAAATTAAGGGTAAAGAATTAAAGTGTTATCTTTCATTATTTTCTTTATTATGTGTCAGTTGATGTGCTGCTTTTGGACAAAGGCAAAATTTTTATTCATCCATTCTTATCTATCCTCTGTATCAGCTGCTGGTTGCTGCTTTATATTAACCTACAGACATGCTAGTTAGCGATCCTCAAATAGCTCTCAGCATTACAAGAAATATTGCTCAACTGTCACTTTGAACAGTGTTGTTTTTGAATATTCTCATCTAATACAACAATTATATTGAAACTAATCAGAATTTGTAAGAGGACATTTAAATCTACATATCTATAATTATCTACATAATTTATAATTTATGATTTCTACTGGACAGGAAGCCTATTTTCAGCAACCATCGCTTCTGTGTTCAAGTGGCACACTGTATTACCTTATGCAAGCTGGTTATTAATTACTAGGAGTCAACTGATCAGGGTTTGTGGGTTTCATTATAGACTCAAAAAGTCCTTAAAAAAAACAACAAGTTTGATCTGAAATCAGTCGGTAGGATTTTGTCCATGAAATGAAGGATATTCGATGCAAGTATTCATACAACTGTGCATACTACTTGCTTCACAAACCAGAAGAACCTGTTTCTTGCAGATACCATTTAATGAAGCCAGCTGAGGACCTGTGAGGCACCTAGAGGCTCTGATGTACCTGCTCTTTTGATCATTTGTGCACAGGGGCCTCTAACTATTTTGGTTAGAGTCATTTTGTACCAGCTTGTTAAGGAAGTACACTGTACTCTTCAATTTTTTATTTTTTTCCAATTCCTGCATGAAATAGCCTTCATTTTGTTATACAAGAAGTGTCTGGCAGGTCTAAAAAATAATAAATGCATTTTAGAATAGAATAGAAAAAAAATCATTGATTTGGTTACTTCCTGTTCATTTTAAAGGTTTTTTCTCCTCACATAGCTTTCCCTCTGTTGTTGTTTTTTTTTTTTGTCTCTCTTGGTATTGTTATTCACCTATGTCTTATCATTCCTCACCATGCTTTTTTTGTTGGTAATATCGTTTGTGTTTGTCAGGTTTTTATCTGGTCTTTCTCCGGGTTCTGTCTTTGTTTTCCCAGTTGGCATCCCAGCCTTTGGTTTGCGCTTTGTATTCTTCTTCTTTAGTAGCTGTTGGATTTTTACCCACTGCCAACTGGCAGCTCTTTTTGTTCAGACTTTCCAAGTTATTAAAGAACATATTTTTGTCTGCATTTGGGTCCAGTTTATGAGATGATCAACATAATCAATTTGTCACGGTAATTCTAGTTTAATTTAGATTCCGTATTTGTTGTTCTTCGTGGTTTTGGTTCTTTTCATTGTTTTCTGCTTGTGTTATATTCTTAGTTCCAAGGCTTTAAGTTTCTGTTACTTTGCCTTCCCCGTGTTCCACGTTTCATGTCTGGTCATCCTTGTCCCCAGTCAGTCATGTCGCCATGTCTCAGTGTCAAGTCTGTGTCTTTGTGAATGTGTCTTGCTTCCTGTTTTACTTTGACAGTCTAGCATCCTATGCTCAGTGTTTTCAGTTTTGGGTCCTCCACGTCTCGTTATGTGTGATTACTTCCAGCTGTGCTCTCCTCCTGTGTCTCTTTCCCTCGTTATCCTTCTGTGTATTTAACCCTCTACTGCATGACTTTTTAATTTTTGGGGAAAAAAATATTTCTACCTATTTTGGGGGAGCTTTAGGGTCCCTAATAATATATCAATCAAAAAATTTGACACCCTGCCCCCCCCCAAACAGATATTGGTTTGTTGCTTCAAGGCAACACTGTGCGACAAGGGTAGTAAAATGCCAAGTTATTCTATAATAAGTTGTATTAGTACAACAAGGATGAACAAATAAATACACAACAAATAAACAATGTAAACATTCCACAGAACAATAAAACACCAAAATATCCAACATTTGACCCTAACCCCATGCACGCGCGCGCACACACACACGTTGTGTTTCCATCACTTTTGGGGACATTTCATTAACTTACATTCATTTTCTGGAGAGTTATCCTGACTCTACCCATCACTATTCCCTGCCTGAACCTTACCCTAACCCTGACTAAAGCCTTCACATTAAAATTGAATGATTTACCTTGCAATTTGTCCCCATAAAGTAGGCGAGACCTCACAATGTGAGTGTGTAAACAAATTTGTGTCCCTACAACAATAAGTAATACACGCACACACACACACACACCCACACAGCAAAATTGGTATGGCCCGGATCAGGCCCACACAATGTGCTTACACATGGCCCACATACCGCAAAGAATGACGGCCCTTTGGTGGCCCAGACCTGGTTTACCAGAGGTGGCCCACACATGGGCCAGCACAAGGCCAGTTGTAGACACACTGCTGGCCCTGTGCTGGCCCAGAACAGTTTTCAGTTCTGGCCCCAGATGTCAGCCTAATGTGTACCTTAATCAAGCCATGTAATAACAACATGTGCCAGAACATGCAAAACAGTGCAAAAGTAACATGCCGAAACTCTGTTCAGACAGTGAACAGACTGATTCTTATATAATGCTTTTCTACTCTCCCAGATTACTCAAAGTGCTCTATACAACATGCCACATTCATCCACTTTCGCCAAACTGAGTGCTTCCTAACTACATTCATACACATTCACACTCTTGACATGCAGACTGGAGGAGCCAGGGATCGAACCACTAGCCTTCCGATCAGTTTGTAACCTGCTCTACCACCTGAGATATGGCATGCCATCGCATAAACAGTGGGGTCATTGCCAGACCTGGCACACATCTGGTTGACATACATTCTGCCAAAACATCAGTCAGTCAGAAGTGCCAGCTTGATGCCAGATCTGGGCCAGACCTATTTTCTGTAGGCCTGGGCCACATAAACCAAGCCACAATCAAGCCAGATATGGCATGCCATCACATAGACAGTGCCATCTATGCCAGGCCTGGCCCTTATCTGGATGACATACATCTTATCATGCCAGAAGTCAGCCAGCAGTGCCGACTTGATACCAGATCCTGGCCAGACCTGCTTGCTATGTGGGCACTAACACACACACAGACACAGTTACTTTACTAACTGACCCCTGACCCCTGAGCTCCTAAGTATTCCCCAAACCTCATTCAGGGATCCACTCCTCTACTTCAATGTCACTCCCTGGAAGCTCACTGTCCTCACTTTCTGAGGACAGAAAGTGCACATTCCCTTGGTTTCCTTCCATAAAAGGTATTTACATCCATGTCCTGTAATTATGAGTAGATTGTAAAGTAAAAAACATTGTCTATGATCATATAAATGCACACAAACACATCTCTACATACATATGCAAATGCATTATATTGCCTGAAAAAAATTGGGCTAACTGCGCAGTGTTGCCTTGAGGCAACGAATGAAAATTAACAGTTTTACTGTATAAATAAATTTAAAAAAGTAGAACAAACAATCAAATATGCTTCTTAACATATTCATGCACATACAAGTATTTTTTTAAATAAGTTTATTTCATTATAAACATGTAAAATAGTGATCTTTATCTTGCCTCCTAATCGAGATGTCTCTGATGTAGTGCAACTTGCAGAAAGGGGTCCTCCCCCCCCAAAATGAAAGTCACACTACCTTCAACTCATCATTTTTTTGGAAAGAGATGTGTCTGGTAGCATTATTTGAAAAAAAAAAGTGTTTTTTTTTTTGAAGGGCCAGTGTAAGGCATGAAAATGTGGTTTGTTGCCTCAGGGCAACGCTATGCTGTAGAGGGTTAAGCTCTGCATTTTCCTCTGTCGGTTGTCATGTCATACCTCATATTGCTGTGTTTCTGCCATGTGTCCTGTAAATTCCTTAGTTTTAAGTTTCCTAGTTCTAGTTGCATGTTTCTAGTTCTCTGAGTTTTGGTTAGCACTTTAATGTTTGGATGATTTACTACAGCAATAAAGCTGCCTCCCTAAGTTCATCCCTCTGTGTCTCATCAGTCCTGTGTTTGGGTCCTTCATCCTGCCTGCCACACATGACACAATTAGCCTTTTAATAAGCCTTTTGTCGAAAATGGCTCTCTGCATGCCCATGCCGATATTCCACTGAAAATCATCAATTATTTGTGACGAATTATTCTAATAATAAGAAAATAGTGCTTACCATTCTTTGGATTAATTTGACGTTATACTCTTCTAGATCAAAACAAATACACTTTAAAGTGACCCTACTCTTTTCAGTATTTTTCATGAAATGTTAAACTATTACTCCAACGATCTCACAAAGTTAAAGCTCCTTGTTCCCGTTAAGAGGCCTTTCGTTTCTGCTGCGATCACAAATTCTACAGATACAGTGAAGTAACTGTTTTCAAACTCTTGGATAGAAACAGCGCAAATAGCATTTTTATTTCTCGGTTCACATTCAGGTATTTAAAACACCAACTCAGCATTTTCTGTTGGAACCACAGAAAGTCATATAATTGCATGACTTGGTCCAGGTGTGAGTATTTTAGTAGAATGAAGGTTCCTTAAGGGAGACAGGACAGGAAGGCTAAGGGAGCCTTCATCGATGTCCTATTACTGTCAGTTCTACCAACCATAGATCGGTTCCAGCCCAACAAGCTCACTCTGGCAACTCTAAATTGGCAGGTATGAAAAAGAAAACAGATTTTATCCATCACTTTGCCTTCACATTTTGCATCTTGCTCCTATACATCAGGCATTAGAGCCCATTACAGCAGGGAGTGGGTGGATAACTATACTCTTAGACTCTCTTTTCAAAGTAATTTGTAGCAAAGGTGTTTTCTGTCCTGACAGTGGCCTAGAATATTGAAGAGTTTGTGTCATTCTTAAGTGCCACATATAGTGAACGTGTTTACTACCTGAGTACAGATCTATTATGGATATATATAAAGCACTGAATGACAGCACTTGCTATTCTCACGGTTCAGTGGCTATGAGAGGAACATTTATTGCTATACTGACTGAAAAAAAGATGTCTAGATGTGAACAAAGGGGCTTTTCCAGGTAGTATCCGGTGTATTATTAGTTTAGCAAGCTGGATTGCAGAGCTTAGCAAGGACAAGACTGATTGATCATTTCACCCAGAGCTTCTCTGCTTCAAGTCCATGCATGATGACTAATTGGATGGCAAACAATCTGAATGCAAACCGTGGCACTTTCTATTGAGTCTGTTCAGCGGAGTGCATAATTATTTAACAGCATTAACTTAAATGCACTGCTGTTGTCTTCTTCAAAAAGGGAACACTTCAGTCATGCCACAATTGCTCTAGTATTGAGTCTGATTTGTTTGCCTTGGTAAACAAACTGTGCTCTTTACTGAATTCAGCAGATGTATAGTCCATGTCAAGGTTAGAAATTCTTTGGGTGTACAGCGGAAAACATCCTTCAAAGTTCATTTAATGCCACCCAGCTCATAAATTGCAATGAAGAACCAGTGTCCTCCTAACTGGTAATCTGTTTTATAGCAGACTGTGAGAAATTTAAAACATTAATAACTTAAAAGGGTAAGGGACCTATTACGTCTACCTAAAATTCAATCTAATCTTATTCTATCAGTTATCAGAAAAAAACAACCATTAAACAAAAACCAACATGCTGATTCCTATTTAACACAGCGCAATCTAGATCATTATTAAGAAAACAATTTTGCAGTGAAACTATAATAAATAAAATACATGTATTTAGTAAGGGCATTCCTGGCAACTTTCTCTCAAGAATAGAAAGAAATCAGACTGGTCAGCTTTCTAAAAGACAGTAAACATTCAGTAGGGAATAAACTCCTGCAATGGATATACTGCATCTGTATTTAATGTTTTTTTTTATAGTAATGTGGTGTTTTGAATAGTGCTGAAATGTATATCATTTTGCTCCCTGTATAAAGCTTTATATGCATAATATTAAATTATGTTGCTGAGTGTCAGTAGTTATGTGCCACTCTACTGTAACACACCTGACATATAACTATTTATTATTTTTAGGAGAAAACAGCGATGATTTAATGAAGGTGTTTATATATACAGTCACTTGTGAGGACACACAAACCCTTTGAAGGGATTTAAAGGTGTTTTTCAGGCTCAAAATGTGGTTTTAGTGTCAGGGTTACAATTAGGTTATGGTTAGGTTTAGGGTAAGGGTTAGGGTTAGGGTAAGGGGCTAGGGAAAGCATTATGTCAATGAAGGTCCTCACTAAGATAGCTGAACGGGCGTGTGTGTGTGTGTGTGTGTGTGTGTGTGTGTGTGTGTGTGTGTGTGTGTGTGTGTGTGTGTGTGTGTGTGTGTGTATGTGTGTAATAGTACATCTTTCCCTAAGAAGCAATAACCTAAGAATCGCGGAATCGGTTCAGTGTATGGAAACTTCCTCCCTGACCTTGCATGCAAACATTTTACACCAAAATCAGTGATTTCCAATATTTTTATATATGAATGTATTTATATTTAGTACTGATACTGCTGAAATTAGGAGTATGCAATTTGTGTTTGTTTTGAAGACTAGTGTCTAAATTGTGACCTTTTAAAAGAGTATTAAAACTATCCCCATGATGTCAACTAAATACACTACTTAAAGAAATAAAGGAACAGGTTATTTAGAATGTAGCATGAAGTCAATTAACCTTTTGAGGTATTGATTTAGTCAGTTAAGTAGCAGAGAGGGTTGTTAATCAGTTTCAGCTGCTTTAGTGTTAATGAAATTAACAACAAGTGCACTAGAGGTGCATCATTGGGACAACCCCCAAAACATGAAGTGACATTTCCCCCAAGCCTTTCGGTCTTTTTTTCCACTTTTGTATTTGACTAGGGTCAGTATCACAACTGGTAGCATGAGGTGATACTTGGACCCTACAAAGTTGCACAGGTAGTCCAACTCCTTCAGGTGACACACCAGAAGGTTTGGTGTGTCTGCCAGCACAGTCTCAAAAGCATGGAGGAGATAACAGGAGACAGGCAGTTACTCTAGGAGAGCTGGACAGGGCTGTAAAAGTTTTTAAACCATCAGCAGGACCAGTATCTGCCCCTCTATCCATTTATTCTTAAACACATTATCTGTACATGTCAGTATAGATATCCAGCACATTTTATTCCCACTGCAAAATAAACAAAATGACACTCTTCTTCTTTTAGCCTAGTCTATATTTTGTGGCAACAATTGATTTCAGTGTCAGAGTTGAGTGCTTTTTGTCTTAAATGAAGCCCAAGAAAACTTAAAAGCATTGTTCAATGCTAATAAAATAGTGCAAACTTTGTAATATTGAGGAGGCCTCGGGGTAGACCTAGGACACTCTGGAGAGATTATATCTCTCGGCTGGCCTGGGAACGCCTGGGTGTTCCCGTGGACAAGCTGGAGGAGGTGGCTGGGAAGAGGGAGGTCTGGGATTCCCTGCTTGGGCCGCTGCCCCTGTGACCCGGCCCTGGATAAGCAGAAGAAAATGGATAGATGGATGGATGGATGGTCTTAATTTATAATTCGTCACTCCTGTTGTTACAACTTAGCCCAGGCTGTGTTACTTAACTACAGTAGTGGGGCAGATTGTAACAACTGAACTCATTGTGGTTGACAATCAGTTAATTAATGCTGTGATATACTTGAAGAAGTAAAAAATCTTGCTAATTGAAGGGGACAACAAAGGTATTTTGTGTCAATTTAGGAATCCTCACAAAAATATTCAATGAGTTGTAAGTGCGGAACAAAAAAGTGTTACCGTCATCCCTGGTTTGCCGTATTTAATCGTTCATTAACCATGCTGGTCAGCATGCCTGACATTTTCTTACTTTCCACCTCACTTGTTTAAAACCCTGCTGCTGTTGAAGCTGTAGACCCACATGTGGCAGGTAGCTTCATAACATCTTAAAAATAGTTAACTGACATGCCTTAATACAGTAAGGATACATTTATTTATTTAACTAGAATTCTGGTGCCAACTAGCAAGAGCAGCAACATTTAAATATCTAGCTCACACAGTCTCAATATTTACATTTACATGAAAAAGTCTTTGTGTAAATTGAATCAAATCTTCTCATCCTATAAAAAGGCCTTAGGTGAAACAATAATTATCAACAATAATCTTTTAGAATTTCACTATACTTTCATGTTGCATTTTCTTCAGCAAATTTTTGCTTAAAAATGAACAAGAGGTGTGGCAGTACCCTATATACCACCAGATTTTACTCTATCATAGTTTTGATTTTGATTGTCAACGCAGTTTGTCAATTTCTCATGATCCCTAATCTGTTATTTTCTCTCTGGCCTCATCTGTGCTGATTCGTATCCATGTAGAGAACTCCACATTTAAAGGTTTATAGATTTATAGATTAGTTATTAAAAAATACAAAAAATCATTCATTGCACATCAGCTAGGTTTTTGGCATTAAAAAAACTGGTTAGTTTACTGAACAGATTTAAAACGAAAAGGTTGCAACAACTTTTAAGGATCTGGTTGCCATAGTAATGCATGTCCCACTTTGTGATGAAAAGGTATTCACCACATATAATATACTTCACAGTTAAATATGCTAGCTATAAAATTGTAAAATTGTGCTGATTGTTGTCTTCGTGGCACTGGCCATGTCTATAAACACAAACAAACAGATTGCTTTTCGTGACCCACGCAGCCAGGTTTTTAATATGAAGTTTATATGAAAATTAAATCTTGAACTAGACAGCACTTAGATTGGTGATATAACTAAAGTGAGAATGGATGTTTGATTGCAACAGGATTTGCTGGAAGAAATGAGCAACTGGGGAAGAAAACGGTCTGCTGCTTGCAGATTTTTTGCTTGATTCAGCAAGCTTAAAGGCATCCTGCAACTAAAGAACATGACAGAGTAGATGAAGAATGAAGAGGCTGAATGCAAAACCCTTTTCATGATATATAACACAACCTGTGTAACCCAAAACACATTAAAATAGAAGGGATAAGGGGAGATACTAGTACTAGGAGTATAAATTTCTCAGATTTTCTATAAAATTGTAATTAGACAATTTAAATAGAATTATAACAGAAAATGGCTAATATACAGTTAGTGGCAAATATACTCAGTTCAATGCCTGATATTGCAAAAACAATACCATTTTCCTTTGTTTGGTTTTTTTTTACAGGGTAATTAGCATTCCTTGCTAGCATTCTGCTAATGCATCATGATTGGCTGGTTAAGAATCCACAAGCACACATGCTCCATGATCTCTTGATGCTTGATTCAGTTACCGAACAACAACTACAGATGTTGGCTGTAGTGGTTGAATGTTGCTATTGGCTAACTGCTACGAAATTCTCAGTTTTTGCTCATTTGATGTGCGATATTAGGGAGCTAAATTAGACCAGCTGTCCCCAACCTTTTTTGCGGAATGGACCTGTTTATATCCGACAATATTTTCACGGACTGGCCTTTAAGGTGTTGCAGATAAATGCAACAAAATAAAACCAGTACTAGTACCAAAAAAAAAAAAAAAGATTTATTCATAACATACAGGAAAAGACCCATGGAAACCAAGTTAATGATAAAAAAAGATTAAAAAAAAAATAACGCTATAAACCGATAAAAACCTAGAAAACCATCAATTTCACACCTGAGCCTCAACTCTTGTGGTCCGGTACCAAACGACTTACGGACCAGTACCGGTCTGTGGCCTGGGGGTTGGGGACCGCTGAATTAGACCATATTTTTTGAGGTGACTGATAAATATTATAGAGCTGAGTCAAAAATAATGCTACATTCTTGCACAGTCATATGGTTGTAAAGAGAAATAAAGAAGTACTCAGTTATTTTAAAAATCAAAAATAAGCATGAATACAAATACAGGAAAACTCTTGTGGACCTTTGATTTTTTTTTGATGTATGTTTGGCTTTGCTGTCAAAATGTAATCCAATTAGTTTGGATGCATTTTGATAGATCTGAGCACACTCTTGAATTACTGTGCCTTTATTCCATTGCTTTATCAGCAGTGACTGGACTGAATGAAATAAATAATGGTAATGAATAAATGGTACACTCATAATAAATATTATAATAAATACACATTAAGGCAAAACAGAATCAACACAACGTTTCACAGATGGGGCAGAGTACTTTGATTCGAAAGCTCTCCCTTTTCTCCTCCATGCTTTCTCCTTTTCTGTCATTTTGATAAAGGCTCATTTTCTCTTTCTTCTGTCCTTTAGAACTTTGTTCCACAACTCTACTCTTGTCTTTTTATGTTTTTTCTCCTTACTACAAACTGACCTTTCTTTCTTTTTTTGAGACTCACCAGGGGTTTGCTTCCCATGGTGAATCCTCTGAGGTTATACTCATGAAGGTTTCTCTTGATTGGTGAAGATAAATCGGTACCTGCATCTTTGTGACTTTCTTGTGCAAACCACCCAGCAGAGCTCAACTCTAACATCAATACCTAGCATGTAAAAAAAAATCGAATGCAATAAAAATGTTAGTGTCTCAAATTATTAGACTTATTTTTCCTTTGAGTAAAGGAGAAATACTGTGTATCTCATGGTCTAGTTTAATACACACAACTACAATCATGGGGAAGACTGCTTACTTGACAGTTGTCGAGATACAAGATGGTTATCATCGACACCCTACAAAAGGAGGGTGAGGCACTGAAGGACATTGCTTAAAAGGATGGCTGTTTGCAAAGAGCTGACTTGAAACATATTAAAAGAAAGTTGACTGCGAGGGAAAAGTGTGGTAAAACAAGCTGGCCAGGCAATGGGGATGACTGCAGCTTTGAGAGAATTGTCAAGAAAAGTCGATTTAAGAACTTGGGAGAGCTTCACAGGAAGTGGACTGAGGTTTCAGTGCACAAAGAGCCACCACACACAGACGTCTTCAGGACAGGTGCTACAGCTATTGCATTCCTAATATCAAGCCACTCCTGAACCAGAGACAATGTCAGGCCAGTGTCTTATCTGCGCTAAGAAAAAAAAGATCTGGGCTGCTGCTCAGTCTTCCTTTGAGATAAAAGTAAATTCTGAATTTCATTTGCAAATCAAGGTCCTTGAAGGAAGAATGGGAAGATACAGAATCCAAGATGTTTGAAGTCCAGTACAAAGTCTCTGCAGTCTGTGATGATTTGTGATGACATGTACGATCTGCTGGTGTTGGTTACTGTGTTTCATCAAGTCCAAAGTCAACGCAGACGTCCACCGGGAGATTTTTACAGCACTTCATGCTCACCCAGCACCTGCCCACAGTACCAGGACCACTACCAACTGGTTTGTTGACCATGTTATCACTGTGTTTGATTCACCAGCCACCTCACTTTGTCACAGTCTGGCTGGGGCAGACTGTATGTGTTGCGGCTCAAAAGACCCAGGATCGTGACACACTTAACCAATGCCCTTCAGATCATCTGTGTAGCATTGTCACAAAACAGATGAAAAACATCCAAACCCAAAATACAGATGATGAAGGGCGTTATCACGGGCTTCAGTAACACTTCAGCAATGTCACAAGATAAACAGCTCCAAGATGCACCACACTGCTGTAGCAGTTTGTGGCAAAGGAGCCCCAATTAGGCACTGAGTGTGTAAACGAGCATACTTCCAAAAAGCTGGACATCTCAGTAAGGTAAATCATTGTTTATCCTTGTTTGAGCTCTTTGTATCATAATCTAATCTAACAGACGTTTGCTTAAAAAACGTATACAGTGTACATTACAGTACATTTAATAGTCAGGCCAGTTACTTTTGTACCCTTTTAGTTCAGATACTATATCCACTTACTTTATGTACTTACTTTCTAGGTTATGTGAGGTTACTTGTGGGAGGAGCAAGGCTTTCCTGGGACTTTGTTAGTATCAAGAATTGTTGAGCCTGCTCAGCCTCAGCCTCCCAATTGCTCAGGAGTCATCAGTCCACAAGAGTTGAATCTTGGACCCACATAGTTAATCTCCCCACCATTGCAGTCTGTTAGGATAAGGAACAATACTAAGTCTTTATTTATTTCCTCCCTCATAAATAACCTAATCAACTCGATACGTGCAGGAGAAGCAAGCTGCCAAACACGCACATACAAACAGGCATGTACACAACTAGAATGCACATGTAGTCGGAGATATATATCCTAACCAGAGATACGCTCACATATTCTTGGCCCACTCACTCTTCCTTTCCTTCCACACTGTCACATTGTTTGGAGGTCCAGATGAATACAAATCAGCCTTCGCCTGTCTGTCTGGGTTTAAGGGATTGCAGCTCAGTAAATAACCAGAAACAATGTGTGAGCAAATAGAAGAAGAGATATCACAAAGGACCAACAGATACGAGGATGAACAGTTGGGCAGCTCTCTCATCACGCCATTAGTCATCAGTGGGAAGATGATGCGCAAGAAATCCCACTTCAGCCACAGGGAAAGCAGCTATTTTCTGTGGTGTTGATGCTTATTAAACATTTTCTGTTATTACTGTGTGTCTTCTTATGAATCCCTAAACTGCCCATCCACTAGGACGTTGAGAGCGTAGAGTAATCCTCTAAATAAGAAAAATGTATCCAATCCAGGCTTTAGGAATTAGTATATTTTTGTGGCGTTACTCAGTCTGTTTAGTCCATGATGAAATATTTTAGTAGCATGCAAATGCATGAAGGTTTACACATTCATTCATTCATTCATTCATTCAATTCAATTCACTGAATTAAAAAAATTCAGTTGTGATCTTGTGACTTATCTCTAGCATCTCAAAATGACCAGTGTTTTCACAAAATCAGATATTTGTGTGGGGTTACAGAAACATAAATACACAACCTTTATTATGAAAACTTGGACGCTCGTGTTGGTGCAGGTTTTATGTTTGAGTGTGTACTTTTTTTTTTTTCCAGCAGTGGGACCGTGTTCGTGTAGCGTGATCCATTGGAGGTCATTCTGTGCAGAGAAGACGCCTGCCTGCATCAGAGCTCTGTGTTTTCCTTGAACACGATGAGAATACAGAGTGTGCAGTGTCCAATTCCGATACGTTTGTATCCTGCCCATCCAATAAAAAATTTGAAATGGTGCTGATATTTGCTGTAAAAATTTCCATTGGCTGAAAAATATTCTTCTTAACTTTTGAGCCCAGCCCATCAACCATTACCCCAAAGACCTCTCAACCTTACCCATAAAGAGCCGGGGGACATGTGAATCAAAAACAACGAAACATGTTTATTTAATTATTCATTAATACATCAATTATTTATTTTCCAACGGGTCAGCTGGAACAGAAGAAAAACCAAGCAGTATGTGTGTCTCTTGAGAAGAGGAATAGCAGCCAGTGGGACTTTTCATTGTTTTTTTTGTTGACATTCCTTCTTTCTAATATTCTATAAAACTTCAGTGTTTAAGAATTATCACTTACCCAAGTCATTAGTGTCATTGTACTGGCCCCTTTAAAAGATAAATTCATTAGAAAGGTGTGTGCAGCATTTCTTACTTCTTTCAAAATCCTTGTTTTGTGTGTGAGCGTGAGCCATGCAATCTACCTGACAATTATTTCTTCCTTATTTACTGTGCATCTCATGTCAGAATACTGCAGCAGTAACTCAGTCACTGATTGAGAGTGATACTGGTTGGAGATAATGACTACACTGCTGTATATTCCCTTATGATACTGTTTTTTTTACTCCTCAGCAAATTGCTTCCTCCAAATCTACCAGAGGCTCCAAAACAACCTCTCCCATTTCTTCGGAAACAGATATTATACAAAAAGCCAATCTATTGCAAAAAGCCACAACAGAAATCGTATACATTATTTTTGGGGAGTGCAGAGGAAGAGTGAGAATGGTGGAAAACGTAATCCATTTTAATGGAGCTGTCTCTGTATTATTGGCAACTTTCGCCGCGCGCACCTCTTTCAGTTTCATATAAGACGTTACATGCAGTCGGAATGTGTGTGTGTCAGCACAATACTGTAATAATAAAAGAGCCACAGTAGTGATAGGAAAGTGCAAGTCTTGAAATAGCTTTGAGGGGAGAGAATATTTATTCACTTTAATGATCAAGCCCTTTATTGACTTTTTGGAAAATCCAATATTCAGCCTGCAAGGCAGTGAGAATCGCTCTCATTGCGCTGCAATTTCACGATGGTCTCTGGGACAATAACCATTTATAAACTTCAAACAGACATCACACACTAGCGCATATAGACATCACAAACATGTATGTGCTGACAATAACGTACTGTAAACGTGCACACACAGCTCACACTGGATTTGCACTCAGTAAATGCCTGTCCTCAGTAATTTGTACCTAAATACCTTGCGTCATCAACTTTTCAGAGGGAAACCATATTCTTATACACAAATGTACATGGTTCACATGATTGGATTAATATATATATATAATACATGTATATATTTATATAATGTATGGATACATTTAAAAAAAATATGTGACCTCCTTTTGCGTTTGTTTCTGGTCACAACTACCTTTCCTTCTCTTGTTCCCAATGTCATATGCTGTTGGCCCTCATCACATCGCAGTAGCCAAGGATGAGACAAAACATGATTTTGTCTGGCAGCCAGTTTCTGGCACTGCATTGATACATGGTAATCCAGCTGTCAGTAGGGAGCTGGAGGGAAAGAGCTGCAAAAGAGATGAGAGGAGGAGCAGAAAGGCAGGAACAAAGGCAGGAAGATGGAGAAAGTGGAAAGAAAGAAGTAGAATAAGAGACAGTACACATAGCGCAATATAGGTGGCTTACAGTTTTGTGAGTATTACAGCAGCCGTGTTATGAACCATCAAGGAATCCAGAGGAGAATAAGGTCTAAATGTTCAGTATAACAACCTGCTTGTAAAAGAGAAGCACTTTAAAATATTGCTGTAAAGATGGTAGATACTGATAATCCAGCAAAGTGGTAAAACTGCTAATATTTTCCTTGGGAATAAAGATGATTATGTTCTCATGTGCTTATGTCTAAGTATCTGATTGATGGCTGTCAGTACTTTTGAGCAGCAGCATGCACATTTGGTTTAAATGAACTGTAAATGTGCCTGTTTTACAGGTAGTCTTTGATCCCAGTTGTTTGTCCACTTAACTACTTCCCCTTTATTACATTTTAAAATTGAGCATGATTTTTTTTCTTAAGATACAGAATTTACTATAGTGAGTTATTTTGCTGTGCTTACGGTATTTTTCGGACCATAAGCCACACCAGATTATAAGGCGCACTGTCGATGAATGGGTCTGTTTTCATACATAAGGC
>NW_027052371.1:0-28113 GCF_036321145.2 Pelmatolapia mariae | reverse complement strand
CAAGAAAGAAAAACAAACAGAAAAAGAGTGAGACAAGACAAAGAGAATAACGTACACTGAAACAACAGGAAAGGATTTAAAGGAAGGGGGTGCCATAAAACATAAATAGAGTGAACACAAGGACGGGATGTCAAAAACAGACAGGGGGTGCCATTAAAAGATAAAGAAAAACAAAGAGATGAAAGAAAACAAAGAGAAAAACAAGTGAAAGATAAAGAGAAAAACAGTGAGAAAAACAAAGAGATGAAAGAAAAGAAATAGAGAAAAACAAGTGAAAAACAAAGAGAAAAACAGTAAGACAAAGAGAAAAGTCAAAGAAAACCAAGTAAAAGCAAAATAATGTTTCACAAAAACTAAGAAAGAATTTTTTCAACTAAAAGCACAAGTAGGAGGAGCTAACAAAAGATAAAAAGCCAAAGAGGCAAACAGAAAACAGAACGACAGAGACAAGACACACTGGGTCGGCCTGAAGAAGGCAATTGTGGCAGGGACACCACCACCCGCCCCATCGATGGCCCGTGCACCTCAGGCTGCCAGCTTGCTGGTGGCCTGCTCTGACTCAAAACCCTTACCGGCCAGTGCCTCGTGGGGTTGGGGTGCCCCTGCCCTCTATTTAACCCTAACCCTAACCATGGGGGGGTCCCTAACACAAAACGAACAAAAAAAGACAAAAAGTCACGTACAAGAAAGAAAAACAAACAGAAAAAGAGTGAGACAAGACAAAGAGAATAACGTACACGAAACAACAGGAAAGGATTTAAAGGAAGGGGGTGCCATAAACATAAATAGAGTGAACACAAGGACGGGATGTCAAAACAGACAGGGGGTGCCATTAAAAGATAAAGAAAAACAAAGAGATGAAAGAAAACAAAGAGAAAAACAAGTGAAAGATAAAGAGAAAAACAGTGAGAAAAACAAAGAGATGAAAGAAAAGAAATAGAGAAAAACAAGTGAAAAACAAAGAGAAAAACAGTAAGACAAAGAGAAAAGTCAAAGAAAACCAAGTAAAAGCAAAATAATGTTTCACAAAAACTAAGAAAGAATTTTTTCAACTAAAAGCACAAGTAGGAGGAGCTAACAAAAGTATAAAAAGCCAAGAGAGGCAAACAGAAAACAGAACGACAGAGACAAGACACACTGGGTCGGCCTGAAGAAGGCAAAAACATGCCGAAACGTCGCGAACGGCCCAGTGATGCTAAAGTGCACTACTACCCTAGATATGGGCAATTTTTTGAATCAGGGCAGGGACACCACCACCCGGCCCCATCGATGGCCCGTGCACCTCAGGCTGCCAGCTTGCTGGTGGCCTGCTCTGACTCAAAACCCTTACCGGCCAGTGCCTCGTGGGGTTGGGGGTGCCCCTGCCCTCTATTTAACCCTAACCCTAACCATGGGGGGGTTCCCTAACACAAAACGAACAAAAAAGACAAAAAGTCACGTACAAGAAAGAAAAACAAACAGAAAAAGAGTGAGACAAGACAAAGAGAATAACGTACACGAAACAACAGGAAAGGATTTAAAGGAAGGGGGTGCCATAAACATAAATAGAGTGAACACAAGGACGGGATGTCAAAACAGACAGGGGGTGCCATTAAAAGATAAAGAAAAACAAAGAGATGAAAGAAAACAAAGAGAAAAACAAGTGAAAGATAAAGAGAAAAACAGTGAGAAAAACAAAGAGATGAAAGAAAAGAAATAGAGAAAAACAAGTGAAAAACAAAGAGAAAAACAGTAAGACAAAGAGAAAAGTCAAAGAAAACCAAGTAAAAGCAAAATAATGTTTCACAAAAACTAAGAAAGAATTTTTTCAACTAAAAGCACAAGTAGGAGGAGCTAACAAAAGTATAAAAAGCCAAGAGAGGCAAACAGAAAACAGAACGACAGAGACAAGACACACTGGGTCGGCCTGAAGAAGGCAAAAACATGCCGAAACGTCGCGAACGGCCCAGTGATGCTAAAGTGCACTACTACCCTAGATATGGGCAATTTTTTGAATCAGGGCAGGGACACCACCACCCGGCCCCATCGATGGCCCGTGCACCTCAGGCTGCCAGCTTGCTGGTGGCCTGCTCTGGACTCAAAACCCTTACCGGCCAGTGCCTCGTGGGGTTGGGGGTGCCCCTGCCCTCTATTTAACCCTAACCCTAACCATGGGGGGGTCCCTAACACAAAACGAACAAAAAAGACAAAAAGTCACGTACAAGAAAGAAAAACAAACAGAAAAAGAGTGAGACAAGACAAAGAGAATAACGTACACGAAACAACAGGAAAGGATTTAAAGGAAGGGGGTGCCATAAACATAAATAGAGTGAACACAAGGACGGGATGTCAAAACAGACAGGGGGTGCCATTAAAAGATAAAGAAAACAAAGAGATGAAAGAAAACAAAGAGAAAAACAAGTGAAAGATAAAGAGAAAAACAGTGAGAAAAACAAAGAGATGAAAGAAAAGAAATAGAGAAAAACAAGTGAAAAACAAAGAGAAAAACAGTAAGACAAAGAGAAAAGTCAAAGAAAACCAAGTAAAAGCAAAATAATGTTTCACAAAAACTAAGAAAGAATTTTTTCAACTAAAAGCACAAGTAGGAGGAGCTAACAAAAGTATAAAAAGCCAAGAGAGGCAAACAGAAAACAGAACGACAGAGACAAGACACACTGGGTCGGCCTGAAGAAGGCAAAAACATGCCGAAACGTCGCGAACGGCCCAGTGATGCTAAAGTGCACTACTACCCTAGATATGGGCAATTTTTTGAATCAGGGCAGGGACACCACCACCGGCCCCATCGATGGCCCGTGCACCTCAGGCTGCCAGCTTGCTGGTGGCCTGCTCTGACTCAAAACCCTTACCGGCCAGTGCCTCGTGGGGTTGGGGGTGCCCCTGCCCTCTATTTAACCCTAACCCTAACCATGGGGGGGTCCCTAACACAAAACGAACAAAAAAAGACAAAAAGTCACGTACAAGAAAGAAAAACAAACAGAAAAAGAGTGAGACAAGACAAAGAGAATAACGTACACGAAACAACAGGAAAGGATTTAAAGGAAGGGGGTGCCATAAACATAAATAGAGTGAACACAAGGACGGGATGTCAAAACAGACAGGGGTGCCATTAAAAGATAAAGAAAAACAAAGAGATGAAAGAAAACAAAGAGAAAAACAAGTGAAAGATAAAGAGAAAAACAGTGAGAAAAACAAAGAGATGAAAGAAAAGAAATAGAGAAAAACAAGTGAAAAACAAAGAGAAAAACAGTAAGACAAAGAGAAAAGTCAAAGAAAACCAAGTAAAAGCAAAATAATGTTTCACAAAAACTAAGAAAGAATTTTTTCAACTAAAAGCACAAGTAGGAGGAGCTAACAAAAGTATAAAAAGCCAAGAGAGGCAAACAGAAAACAGAACGACAGAGACAAGACACACTGGGTCGGCCTGAAGAAGGCAAAAACATGCCGAAACGTCGCGAACGGCCCAGTGATGCTAAAGTGCACTACTACCCTAGATATGGGCAATTTTTGAATCAGGGCAGGGACACCACCACCCGGCCCCATCGATGGCCCGTGCACCTCAGGCTGCCAGCTTGCTGGTGGCCTGCTCTGACTCAAAACCCTTACCGGCCAGTGCCTCGTGGGGTTGGGGGTGCCCCTGCCCTCTATTTAACCCTAACCCTAACCATGGGGGGGTCCCTAACACAAAACGAACAAAAAAAGACAAAAAGTCACGTACAAGAAAGAAAAACAAACAGAAAAAGAGTGAGACAAGACAAAGAGAATAACGTACACGAAACAACAGGAAAGGATTTAAAGGAAGGGGGTGCCATAAACATAAATAGAGTGAACACAAGGACGGGATGTCAAAACAGACAGGGGGTGCCATTAAAAGATAAAGAAAAACAAAGAGATGAAAGGAAAACAAAGAGAAAAACAAGTGAAAGATAAAGAGAAAAACAGTGAGAAAAACAAAGAGATGAAAGAAAAGAAATAGAGAAAAACAAGTGAAAAACAAAGAGAAAAACAGTAAGACAAAGAGAAAAGTCAAAGAAAACCAAGTAAAAGCAAAATAATGTTTCACAAAAACTAAGAAAGAATTTTTTCAACTAAAAGCACAAGTAGGAGGAGCTAACAAAAGTATAAAAAGCCAAGAGAGGCAAACAGAAAACAGAACGACAGAGACAAGACACACTGGGTCGGCCTGAAGAAGGCAAAAACATGCCGAAACGTCGCGAACGGCCCAGTGATGCTAAAGTGCACTACTACCCTAGATATGGGCAATTTTTTGAATCAGGGCAGGGACACCACCACCCGGCCCCATCGATGGCCCGTGCACCTCAGGCTGCCAGCTTGCTGGTGGCCTGCTCTGACTCAAAACCCTTACCGGCCAGTGCCTCGTGGGGTTGGGGGTGCCCCTGCCCTCTATTTAACCCTAACCCTAACCATGGGGGGGTCCCTAACACAAAACGAACAAAAAAAGACAAAAAGTCACGTACAAGAAAGAAAAACAAACAGAAAAAGAGTGAGACAAGACAAAGAGAATAACGTACACGAAACAACAGGAAAGGATTTAAAGGAAGGGGGTGCCATAAACATAAATAGAGTGAACACAAGGACGGGATGTCAAAACAGACAGGGGGTGCCATTAAAAGATAAAGAAAAACAAAGAGATGAAAAGAAAACAAAGAGAAAAACAAGTGAAAGATAAAGAGAAAAACAGTGAGAAAAACAAAGAGATGAAAGAAAAGAAATAGAGAAAAACAAGTGAAAAACAAAGAGAAAAACAGTAAGACAAAGAGAAAAGTCAAAGAAAACCAAGTAAAAGCAAAATAATGTTTCACAAAAACTAAGAAAGAATTTTTTCAACTAAAAGCACAAGTAGGAGGAGCTAACAAAGTATAAAAAGCCAAGAGAGGCAAACAGAAAACAGAACGACAGAGACAAGACACACTGGGTCGGCCTGAAGAAGGCAAAAACATGCCGAAACGTCGCGAACGGCCCAGTGATGCTAAAGTGCACTACTACCCTAGATATGGGCAATTTTTTGAATCAGGGCAGGGACACCACCACCCGGCCCCATCGATGGCCCGTGCACCTCAGGCTGCCAGCTTGCTGGTGGCCTGCTCTGACTCAAAACCCTTACCGGCCAGTGCCTCGTGGGGTTGGGGGTGCCCCTGCCCTCTATTTAACCCTAACCCTAACCATGGGGGGGTCCCTAACACAAAACGAACAAAAAAAGACAAAAAGTCACGTACAAGAAAGAAAAAACAAACAGAAAAAGAGTGAGACAAGACAAAGAGAATAACGTACACGAAACAACAGGAAAGGATTTAAAGGAAGGGGGTGCCATAAACATAAATAGAGTGAACACAAGGACGGGATGTCAAAACAGACAGGGGGTGCCATTAAAAGATAAAGAAAAACAAAGAGATGAAAGAAAACAAAGAGAAAAACAAGTGAAAGATAAAGAGAAAAACAGTGAGAAAAACAAAGAGATGAAAGAAAAGAAATAGAGAAAAACAAGTGAAAAACAAAGAGAAAAACAGTAAGACAAAGAGAAAAGTCAAAGAAAACCAAGTAAAAGCAAAATAATGTTTCACAAAAACTAAGAAAGAATTTTTTCAACTAAAAGCACAAGTAGGAGGAGCTAACAAAAGTATAAAAAGCCAAGAGAGGCAAACAGAAAACAGAACGACAGAGACAAGACACACTGGGTCGGCCTGAAGAAGGCAAAAACATGCCGAAACGTCGCGAACGGCCCAGTGATGCTAAAGTGCACTACTACCCTAGATATGGGCAATTTTTTGAATCAGGGCAGGGACACCACCACCCGGCCCCATCGATGGCCCGTGCACCTCAGGCTGCCAGCTTGCTGGTGGCCTGCTCTGACTCAAAACCCTTACCGGCCAGTGCCTCGTGGGGTTGGGGGTGCCCCTGCCCTCTATTTAACCCTAACCCTAACCATGGGGGGGTCCCTAACACAAAACGAACAAAAAAAGACAAAAAGTCACGTACAAGAAAGAAAAACAAACAGAAAAAGAGTGAGACAAGACAAAGAGAATAACGTACACGAAACAACAGGAAAGGATTTAAAGGAAGGGGGTGCCATAAACATAAATAGAGTGAACACAAGGACGGGATGTCAAAACAGACAGGGGGTGCCATTAAAAGATAAAGAAAAACAAAGAGATGAAAGAAAACAAAGAGAAAAACAAGTGAAAGATAAAGAGAAAAACAGTGAGAAAAACAAAGAGATGAAAGAAAAGAAATAGAGAAAAACAAGTGAAAAACAAAGAGAAAAACAGTAAGACAAAGAGAAAAGTCAAAGAAAACCAAGTAAAAGCAAAATAATGTTTCACAAAAACTAAGAAAGAATTTTTTCAACTAAAAGCACAAGTAGGAGGAGCTAACAAAAGTATAAAAAGCCAAGAGAGGCAAACAGAAAACAGAACGACAGAGACAAGACACACTGGGTCGGCCTGAAGAAGGCAAAAACATGCCGAAACGTCGCGAACGGCCCAGTGATGCTAAAGTGCACTACTACCCTAGATATGGGCAATTTTTTGAATCAGGGCAGGGACACCACCACCCGGCCCCATCGATGGCCCGTGCACCTCAGGCTGCCAGCTTGCTGGTGGCCTGCTCTGACTCAAAACCCTTACCGGCCAGTGCCTCGTGGGGTTGGGGGTGCCCCTGCCCTCTATTTAACCCTAACCCTAACCATGGGGGGGTCCCTAACACAAAACGAACAAAAAAA
This sequence comes from Pelmatolapia mariae, assembly GCF_036321145.2. Lineage (NCBI taxonomy): Eukaryota > Metazoa > Chordata > Actinopteri > Cichliformes > Cichlidae > Pelmatolapia > Pelmatolapia mariae. The sequence goes on along the minus strand of NW_027052371.1, from coordinate 21,377 downwards.
GACAAAAAGTCACGTACAAGAAAGAAAAACAAACAGAAAAAGAGTGAGACAAGACAAAGAGAATAACGTACACGAAACAACAGGAAAGGATTTAAAGGAAGGGGGTGCCATAAACATAAATAGAGTGAACACAAGGACGGGATGTCAAAACAGACAGGGGGTGCCATTAAAAGATAAAGAAAAACAAAGAGATGAAAGAAAACAAAGAGAAAAACAAGTGAAAGATAAAGAGAAAAACAGTGAGAAAAACAAAGAGATGAAAGAAAAGAAATAGAGAAAAACAAGTGAAAAACAAAGAGAAAAACAGTAAGACAAAGAGAAAAGTCAAAGAAACCAAGTAAAAGCAAAATAATGTTTCACAAAAACTAAGAAAGAATTTTTTCAACTAAAAGCACAAGTAGGAGGAGCTAACAAAAGTATAAAAAGCCAAGAGAGGCAAACAGAAAACAGAACGACAGAGACAAGACACACTGGGTCGGCCTGAAGAAGGCAAAAACATGCCGAAACGTCGCGAACGGCCCAGTGATGCTAAAGTGCACTACTACCCTAGATATGGGCAATTTTTTGAATCAGGGCAGGGACACCACCACCCGGCCCCATCGATGGCCCGTGCACCTCAGGCTGCCAGCTTGCTGGTGGCCTGCTCTGACTCAAAACCCTTACCGGCCAGTGCCTCGTGGGGTTGGGGGTGCCCCTGCCCTCTATTTAACCCTAACCCTAACCATGGGGGGGTCCCTAACACAAAACGAACAAAAAAAGACAAAAAGTCACGTACAAGAAAGAAAAACAAACAGAAAAAGAGTGAGACAAGACAAAGAGAATAACGTACACGAAACAACAGGAAAGGATTTAAAGGAAGGGGGTGCCATAAACATAAATAGAGTGAACACAAGGACGGGATGTCAAAACAGACAGGGGGTGCCATTAAAAGATAAAGAAAAACAAAGAGATGAAAGAAAACAAAGAGAAAAACAAGTGAAAGATAAAGAGAAAAACAGTGAGAAAAACAAAGAGATGAAAGAAAAGAAATAGAGAAAAACAAGTGAAAAACAAAGAGAAAAACAGTAAGACAAAGAGAAAAGTCAAAGAAAACCAAGTAAAAGCAAAATAATGTTTCACAAAAACTAAGAAAGAATTTTTTCAACTAAAAGCACAAGTAGGAGGAGCTAACAAAAGTATAAAAAGCCAAGAGAGGCAAACAGAAAACAGAACGACAGAGACAAGACACACTGGGTCGGCCTGAAGAAGGCAAAAACATGCCGAAACGTCGCGAACGGCCCAGTGATGCTAAAGTGCACTACTACCCTAGATATGGGCAATTTTTTGAATCAGGGCAGGGACACCACCACCCGGCCCCATCGATGGCCCGTGCACCTCAGGCTGCCAGCTTGCTGGTGGCCTGCTCTGACTCAAAACCCTTACCGGCCAGTGCCTCGTGGGGTTGGGGGTGCCCCTGCCCTCTATTTAACCCTAACCCTAACCATGGGGGGGTCCCTAACACAAAACGAACAAAAAAAGACAAAAAGTCACGTACAAGAAAGAAAAACAAACAGAAAAAGAGTGAGACAAGACAAAGAGAATAACGTACACGAAACAACAGGAAAGGATTTAAAGGAAGGGGGTGCCATAAACATAAATAGAGTGAACACAAGGACGGGATGTCAAAACAGACAGGGGGTGCCATTAAAAGATAAAGAAAAACAAAGAGATGAAAGAAAACAAAGAGAAAAACAAGTGAAAGATAAAGAGAAAAACAGTGAGAAAAACAAAGAGATGAAAGAAAAGAAATAGAGAAAAACAAGTGAAAAACAAAGAGAAAAACAGTAAGACAAAGAGAAAAGTCAAAGAAAACCAAGTAAAAGCAAAATAATGTTTCACAAAAACTAAGAAAGAATTTTTTCAACTAAAAGCACAAGTAGGAGGAGCTAACAAAAGTATAAAAAGCCAAGAGAGGCAAACAGAAAACAGAACGACAGAGACAAGACACACTGGGTCGGCCTGAAGAAGGCAAAAACATGCCGAAACGTCGCGAACGGCCCAGTGATGCTAAAGTGCACTACTACCCTAGATATGGGCAATTTTTTGAATCAGGGCAGGGACACCACCACCCGGCCCCATCGATGGCCCGTGCACCTCAGGCTGCCAGCTTGCTGGTGGCCTGCTCTGACTCAAAACCCTTACCGGCCAGTGCCTCGTGGGGTTGGGGGTGCCCCTGCCCTCTATTTAACCCTAACCCTAACCATGGGGGGGTCCCTAACACAAAACGAACAAAAAAAGACAAAAAGTCACGTACAAGAAAGAAAAACAAACAGAAAAAGAGTGAGACAAGACAAAGAGAATAACGTACACGAAACAACAGGAAAGGATTTAAAGGAAGGGGGTGCCATAAACATAAATAGAGTGAACACAAGGACGGGATGTCAAAACAGACAGGGGGTGCCATTAAAAGATAAAGAAAAACAAAGAGATGAAAGAAAACAAAGAGAAAAACAAGTGAAAGATAAAGAGAAAAACAGTGAGAAAAACAAAGAGATGAAAGAAAAGAAATAGAGAAAAACAAGTGAAAAACAAAGAGAAAAACAGTAAGACAAAGAGAAAAGTCAAAGAAAACCAAGTAAAAGCAAAATAATGTTTCACAAAAACTAAGAAAGAATTTTTTCAACTAAAAGCACAAGTAGGAGGAGCTAACAAAAGTATAAAAAGCCAAGAGAGGCAAACAGAAAACAGAACGACAGAGACAAGACACACTGGGTCGGCCTGAAGAAGGCAAAAACATGCCGAAACGTCGCGAACGGCCCAGTGATGCTAAAGTGCACTACTACCCTAGATATGGGCAATTTTTTGAATCAGGGCAGGGACACCACCACCCGGCCCCATCGATGGCCCGTGCACCTCAGGCTGCCAGCTTGCTGGTGGCCTGCTCTGACTCAAAACCCTTACCGGCCAGTGCCTCGTGGGGTTGGGGGTGCCCCTGCCCTCTATTTAACCCTAACCCTAACCATGGGGGGGTCCCTAACACAAAACGAACAAAAAAAGACAAAAAGTCACGTACAAGAAAGAAAAACAAACAGAAAAAGAGTGAGACAAGACAAAGAGAATAACGTACACGAAACAACAGGAAAGGATTTAAAGGAAGGGGGTGCCATAAACATAAATAGAGTGAACACAAGGACGGGATGTCAAAACAGACAGGGGGTGCCATTAAAAGATAAAGAAAAACAAAGAGATGAAAGAAAACAAAGAGAAAAACAAGTGAAAGATAAAGAGAAAAACAGTGAGAAAAACAAAGAGATGAAAGAAAAGAAATAGAGAAAAACAAGTGAAAAACAAAGAGAAAAACAGTAAGACAAAGAGAAAAGTCAAAGAAAACCAAGTAAAAGCAAAATAATGTTTCACAAAAACTAAGAAAGAATTTTTTCAACTAAAAGCACAAGTAGGAGGAGCTAACAAAAGTATAAAAAGCCAAGAGAGGCAAACAGAAAACAGAACGACAGAGACAAGACACACTGGGTCGGCCTGAAGAAGGCAAAAACATGCCGAAACGTCGCGAACGGCCCAGTGATGCTAAAGTGCACTACTACCCTAGATATGGGCAATTTTTTGAATCAGGGCAGGGACACCACCACCCGGCCCCATCGATGGCCCGTGCACCTCAGGCTGCCAGCTTGCTGGTGGCCTGCTCTGACTCAAAACCCTTACCGGCCAGTGCCTCGTGGGGTTGGGGGTGCCCCTGCCCTCTATTTAACCCTAACCCTAACCATGGGGGGGTCCCTAACACAAAACGAACAAAAAAAGACAAAAAGTCACGTACAAGAAAGAAAAACAAACAGAAAAAGAGTGAGACAAGACAAAGAGAATAACGTACACGAAACAACAGGAAAGGATTTAAAGGAAGGGGGTGCCATAAACATAAATAGAGTGAACACAAGGACGGGATGTCAAAACAGACAGGGGGTGCCATTAAAAGATAAAGAAAAACAAAGAGATGAAAGAAAACAAAGAGAAAAACAAGTGAAAGATAAAGAGAAAAACAGTGAGAAAAACAAAGAGATGAAAGAAAAGAAATAGAGAAAAACAAGTGAAAAACAAAGAGAAAAACAGTAAGACAAAGAGAAAAGTCAAAGAAAACCAAGTAAAAGCAAAATAATGTTTCACAAAAACTAAGAAAGAATTTTTTCAACTAAAAGCACAAGTAGGAGGAGCTAACAAAAGTATAAAAAGCCAAGAGAGGCAAACAGAAAACAGAACGACAGAGACAAGACACACTGGGTCGGCCTGAAGAAGGCAAAAACATGCCGAAACGTCGCGAACGGCCCAGTGATGCTAAAGTGCACTACTACCCTAGATATGGGCAATTTTTTGAATCAGGGCAGGGACACCACCACCCGGCCCCATCGATGGCCCGTGCACCTCAGGCTGCCAGCTTGCTGGTGGCCTGCTCTGACTCAAAACCCTTACCGGCCAGTGCCTCGTGGGGTTGGGGGTGCCCCTGCCCTCTATTTAACCCTAACCCTAACCATGGGGGGGTCCCTAACACAAAACGAACAAAAAAAGACAAAAAGTCACGTACAAGAAAGAAAAACAAACAGAAAAAGAGTGAGACAAGACAAAGAGAATAACGTACACGAAACAACAGGAAAGGATTTAAAGGAAGGGGGTGCCATAAACATAAATAGAGTGAACACAAGGACGGGATGTCAAAACAGACAGGGGGTGCCATTAAAAGATAAAGAAAAACAAAGAGATGAAAGAAAACAAAGAGAAAAACAAGTGAAAGATAAAGAGAAAAACAGTGAGAAAAACAAAGAGATGAAAGAAAAGAAATAGAGAAAAACAAGTGAAAAACAAAGAGAAAAACAGTAAGACAAAGAGAAAAGTCAAAGAAAACCAAGTAAAAGCAAAATAATGTTTCACAAAAACTAAGAAAGAATTTTTTCAACTAAAAGCACAAGTAGGAGGAGCTAACAAAAGTATAAAAAGCCAAGAGAGGCAAACAGAAAACAGAACGACAGAGACAAGACACACTGGGTCGGCCTGAAGAAGGCAAAAACATGCCGAAACGTCGCGAACGGCCCAGTGATGCTAAAGTGCACTACTACCCTAGATATGGGCAATTTTTTGAATCAGGGCAGGGACACCACCACCCGGCCCCATCGATGGCCCGTGCACCTCAGGCTGCCAGCTTGCTGGTGGCCTGCTCTGACTCAAAACCCTTACCGGCCAGTGCCTCGTGGGGTTGGGGGTGCCCCTGCCCTCTATTTAACCCTAACCCTAACCATGGGGGGGTCCCTAACACAAAACGAACAAAAAAAGACAAAAAGTCACGTACAAGAAAGAAAAACAAACAGAAAAAGAGTGAGACAAGACAAAGAGAATAACGTACACGAAACAACAGGAAAGGATTTAAAGGAAGGGGGTGCCATAAACATAAATAGAGTGAACACAAGGACGGGATGTCAAAACAGACAGGGGGTGCCATTAAAAGATAAAGAAAAACAAAGAGATGAAAGAAAACAAAGAGAAAAACAAGTGAAAGATAAAGAGAAAAACAGTGAGAAAAACAAAGAGATGAAAGAAAAGAAATAGAGAAAAACAAGTGAAAAACAAAGAGAAAAACAGTAAGACAAAGAGAAAAGTCAAAGAAAACCAAGTAAAAGCAAAATAATGTTTCACAAAAACTAAGAAAGAATTTTTTCAACTAAAAGCACAAGTAGGAGGAGCTAACAAAAGTATAAAAAGCCAAGAGAGGCAAACAGAAAACAGAACGACAGAGACAAGACACACTGGGTCGGCCTGAAGAAGGCAAAAACATGCCGAAACGTCGCGAACGGCCCAGTGATGCTAAAGTGCACTACTACCCTAGATATGGGCAATTTTTTGAATCAGGGCAGGGACACCACCACCCGGCCCCATCGATGGCCCGTGCACCTCAGGCTGCCAGCTTGCTGGTGGCCTGCTCTGACTCAAAACCCTTACCGGCCAGTGCCTCGTGGGGTTGGGGGTGCCCCTGCCCTCTATTTAACCCTAACCCTAACCATGGGGGGGTCCCTAACACAAAACGAACAAAAAAAGACAAAAAGTCACGTACAAGAAAGAAAAACAAACAGAAAAAGAGTGAGACAAGACAAAGAGAATAACGTACACGAAACAACAGGAAAGGATTTAAAGGAAGGGGGTGCCATAAACATAAATAGAGTGAACACAAGGACGGGATGTCAAAACAGACAGGGGGTGCCATTAAAAGATAAAGAAAAACAAAGAGATGAAAGAAAACAAAGAGAAAAACAAGTGAAAGATAAAGAGAAAAACAGTGAGAAAAACAAAGAGATGAAAGAAAAGAAATAGAGAAAAACAAGTGAAAAACAAAGAGAAAAACAGTAAGACAAAGAGAAAAGTCAAAGAAAACCAAGTAAAAGCAAAATAATGTTTCACAAAAACTAAGAAAGAATTTTTTCAACTAAAAGCACAAGTAGGAGGAGCTAACAAAAGTATAAAAAGCCAAGAGAGGCAAACAGAAAACAGAACGACAGAGACAAGACACACTGGGTCGGCCTGAAGAAGGCAAAAACATGCCGAAACGTCGCGAACGGCCCAGTGATGCTAAAGTGCACTACTACCCTAGATATGGGCAATTTTTTGAATCAGGGCAGGGACACCACCACCCGGCCCCATCGATGGCCCGTGCACCTCAGGCTGCCAGCTTGCTGGTGGCCTGCTCTGACTCAAAACCCTTACCGGCCAGTGCCTCGTGGGGTTGGGGGTGCCCCTGCCCTCTATTTAACCCTAACCCTAACCATGGGGGGGTCCCTAACACAAAACGAACAAAAAAAGACAAAAAGTCACGTACAAGAAAGAAAAACAAACAGAAAAAGAGTGAGACAAGACAAAGAGAATAACGTACACGAAACAACAGGAAAGGATTTAAAGGAAGGGGGTGCCATAAACATAAATAGAGTGAACACAAGGACGGGATGTCAAAACAGACAGGGGGTGCCATTAAAAGATAAAGAAAAACAAAGAGATGAAAGAAAACAAAGAGAAAAACAAGTGAAAGATAAAGAGAAAAACAGTGAGAAAAACAAAGAGATGAAAGAAAAGAAATAGAGAAAAACAAGTGAAAAACAAAGAGAAAAACAGTAAGACAAAGAGAAAAGTCAAAGAAAACCAAGTAAAAGCAAAATAATGTTTCACAAAAACTAAGAAAGAATTTTTTCAACTAAAAGCACAAGTAGGAGGAGCTAACAAAAGTATAAAAAGCCAAGAGAGGCAAACAGAAAACAGAACGACAGAGACAAGACACACTGGGTCGGCCTGAAGAAGGCAAAAACATGCCGAAACGTCGCGAACGGCCCAGTGATGCTAAAGTGCACTACTACCCTAGATATGGGCAATTTTTTGAATCAGGGCAGGGACACCACCACCCGGCCCCATCGATGGCCCGTGCACCTCAGGCTGCCAGCTTGCTGGTGGCCTGCTCTGACTCAAAACCCTTACCGGCCAGTGCCTCGTGGGGTTGGGGGTGCCCCTGCCCTCTATTTAACCCTAACCCTAACCATGGGGGGGTCCCTAACACAAAACGAACAAAAAAAGACAAAAAGTCACGTACAAGAAAGAAAAACAAACAGAAAAAGAGTGAGACAAGACAAAGAGAATAACGTACACGAAACAACAGGAAAGGATTTAAAGGAAGGGGGTGCCATAAACATAAATAGAGTGAACACAAGGACGGGATGTCAAAACAGACAGGGGGTGCCATTAAAAGATAAAGAAAAACAAAGAGATGAAAGAAAACAAAGAGAAAAACAAGTGAAAGATAAAGAGAAAAACAGTGAGAAAAACAAAGAGATGAAAGAAAAGAAATAGAGAAAAACAAGTGAAAAACAAAGAGAAAAACAGTAAGACAAAGAGAAAAGTCAAAGAAAACCAAGTAAAAGCAAAATAATGTTTCACAAAAACTAAGAAAGAATTTTTTCAACTAAAAGCACAAGTAGGAGGAGCTAACAAAAGTATAAAAAGCCAAGAGAGGCAAACAGAAAACAGAACGACAGAGACAAGACACACTGGGTCGGCCTGAAGAAGGCAAAAACATGCCGAAACGTCGCGAACGGCCCAGTGATGCTAAAGTGCACTACTACCCTAGATATGGGCAATTTTTTGAATCAGGGCAGGGACACCACCACCCGGCCCCATCGATGGCCCGTGCACCTCAGGCTGCCAGCTTGCTGGTGGCCTGCTCTGACTCAAAACCCTTACCGGCCAGTGCCTCGTGGGGTTGGGGGTGCCCCTGCCCTCTATTTAACCCTAACCCTAACCATGGGGGGGTCCCTAACACAAAACGAACAAAAAAAGACAAAAAGTCACGTACAAGAAAGAAAAACAAACAGAAAAAGAGTGAGACAAGACAAAGAGAATAACGTACACGAAACAACAGGAAAGGATTTAAAGGAAGGGGGTGCCATAAACATAAATAGAGTGAACACAAGGACGGGATGTCAAAACAGACAGGGGGTGCCATTAAAAGATAAAGAAAAACAAAGAGATGAAAGAAAACAAAGAGAAAAACAAGTGAAAGATAAAGAGAAAAACAGTGAGAAAAACAAAGAGATGAAAGAAAAGAAATAGAGAAAAACAAGTGAAAAACAAAGAGAAAAACAGTAAGACAAAGAGAAAAGTCAAAGAAAACCAAGTAAAAGCAAAATAATGTTTCACAAAAACTAAGAAAGAATTTTTTCAACTAAAAGCACAAGTAGGAGGAGCTAACAAAAGTATAAAAAGCCAAGAGAGGCAAACAGAAAACAGAACGACAGAGACAAGACACACTGGGTCGGCCTGAAGAAGGCAAAAACATGCCGAAACGTCGCGAACGGCCCAGTGATGCTAAAGTGCACTACTACCCTAGATATGGGCAATTTTTTGAATCAGGGCAGGGACACCACCACCCGGCCCCATCGATGGCCCGTGCACCTCAGGCTGCCAGCTTGCTGGTGGCCTGCTCTGACTCAAAACCCTTACCGGCCAGTGCCTCGTGGGGTTGGGGGTGCCCCTGCCCTCTATTTAACCCTAACCCTAACCATGGGGGGGTCCCTAACACAAAACGAACAAAAAAAGACAAAAAGTCACGTACAAGAAAGAAAAACAAACAGAAAAAGAGTGAGACAAGACAAAGAGAATAACGTACACGAAACAACAGGAAAGGATTTAAAGGAAGGGGGTGCCATAAACATAAATAGAGTGAACACAAGGACGGGATGTCAAAACAGACAGGGGGTGCCATTAAAAGATAAAGAAAAACAAAGAGATGAAAGAAAACAAAGAGAAAAACAAGTGAAAGATAAAGAGAAAAACAGTGAGAAAAACAAAGAGATGAAAGAAAAGAAATAGAGAAAAACAAGTGAAAAACAAAGAGAAAAACAGTAAGACAAAGAGAAAAGTCAAAGAAAACCAAGTAAAAGCAAAATAATGTTTCACAAAAACTAAGAAAGAATTTTTTCAACTAAAAGCACAAGTAGGAGGAGCTAACAAAAGTATAAAAAGCCAAGAGAGGCAAACAGAAAACAGAACGACAGAGACAAGACACACTGGGTCGGCCTGAAGAAGGCAAAAACATGCCGAAACGTCGCGAACGGCCCAGTGATGCTAAAGTGCACTACTACCCTAGATATGGGCAATTTTTTGAATCAGGGCAGGGACACCACCACCCGGCCCCATCGATGGCCCGTGCACCTCAGGCTGCCAGCTTGCTGGTGGCCTGCTCTGACTCAAAACCCTTACCGGCCAGTGCCTCGTGGGGTTGGGGGTGCCCCTGCCCTCTATTTAACCCTAACCCTAACCATGGGGGGGTCCCTAACACAAAACGAACAAAAAAAGACAAAAAGTCACGTACAAGAAAGAAAAACAAACAGAAAAAGAGTGAGACAAGACAAAGAGAATAACGTACACGAAACAACAGGAAAGGATTTAAAGGAAGGGGGTGCCATAAACATAAATAGAGTGAACACAAGGACGGGATGTCAAAACAGACAGGGGGTGCCATTAAAAGATAAAGAAAAACAAAGAGATGAAAGAAAACAAAGAGAAAAACAAGTGAAAGATAAAGAGAAAAACAGTGAGAAAAACAAAGAGATGAAAGAAAAGAAATAGAGAAAAACAAGTGAAAAACAAAGAGAAAAACAGTAAGACAAAGAGAAAAGTCAAAGAAAACCAAGTAAAAGCAAAATAATGTTTCACAAAAACTAAGAAAGAATTTTTTCAACTAAAAGCACAAGTAGGAGGAGCTAACAAAAGTATAAAAAGCCAAGAGAGGCAAACAGAAAACAGAACGACAGAGACAAGACACACTGGGTCGGCCTGAAGAAGGCAAAAACATGCCGAAACGTCGCGAACGGCCCAGTGATGCTAAAGTGCACTACTACCCTAGATATGGGCAATTTTTTGAATCAGGGCAGGGACACCACCACCCGGCCCCATCGATGGCCCGTGCACCTCAGGCTGCCAGCTTGCTGGTGGCCTGCTCTGACTCAAAACCCTTACCGGCCAGTGCCTCGTGGGGTTGGGGGTGCCCCTGCCCTCTATTTAACCCTAACCCTAACCATGGGGGGGTCCCTAACACAAAACGAACAAAAAAAGACAAAAAGTCACGTACAAGAAAGAAAAACAAACAGAAAAAGAGTGAGACAAGACAAAGAGAATAACGTACACGAAACAACAGGAAAGGATTTAAAGGAAGGGGGTGCCATAAACATAAATAGAGTGAACACAAGGACGGGATGTCAAAACAGACAGGGGGTGCCATTAAAAGATAAAGAAAAACAAAGAGATGAAAGAAAACAAAGAGAAAAACAAGTGAAAGATAAAGAGAAAAACAGTGAGAAAAACAAAGAGATGAAAGAAAAGAAATAGAGAAAAACAAGTGAAAAACAAAGAGAAAAACAGTAAGACAAAGAGAAAAGTCAAAGAAAACCAAGTAAAAGCAAAATAATGTTTCACAAAAACTAAGAAAGAATTTTTTCAACTAAAAGCACAAGTAGGAGGAGCTAACAAAAGTATAAAAAGCCAAGAGAGGCAAACAGAAAACAGAACGACAGAGACAAGACACACTGGGTCGGCCTGAAGAAGGCAAAAACATGCCGAAACGTCGCGAACGGCCCAGTGATGCTAAAGTGCACTACTACCCTAGATATGGGCAATTTTTTGAATCAGGGCAGGGACACCACCCCGGCCCCATCGATGGCCCGTGCACCTCAGGCTGCCAGCTTGCTGGTGGCCTGCTCTGACTCAAAACCCTTACCGGCCAGTGCCTCGTGGGGTTGGGGGTGCCCCTGCCCTCTATTTAACCCTAACCCTAACCATGGGGGGGTCCCTAACACAAAACGAACAAAAAAAGACAAAAAGTCACGTACAAGAAAGAAAAACAAACAGAAAAAGAGTGAGACAAGACAAAGAGAATAACGTACACGAAACAACAGGAAAGGATTTAAAGGAAGGGGGTGCCATAAACATAAATAGAGTGAACACAAGGACGGGATGTCAAAACAGACAGGGGGTGCCATTAAAAGATAAAGAAAAACAAAGAGATGAAAGAAAACAAAGAGAAAAACAAGTGAAAGATAAAGAGAAAAACAGTGAGAAAAACAAAGAGATGAAAGAAAAGAAATAGAGAAAAACAAGTGAAAAACAAAGAGAAAAACAGTAAGACAAAGAGAAAAGTCAAAGAAAACCAAGTAAAAGCAAAATAATGTTTCACAAAAACTAAGAAAGAATTTTTTCAACTAAAAGCACAAGTAGGAGGAGCTAACAAAAGTATAAAAAGCCAAGAGAGGCAAACAGAAAACAGAACGACAGAGACAAGACACACTGGGTCGGCCTGAAGAAGGCAAAAACATGCCGAAACGTCGCGAACGGCCCAGTGATGCTAAAGTGCACTACTACCCTAGATATGGGCAATTTTTTGAATCAGGGCAGGGACACCACCACCCGGCCCCATCGATGGCCCGTGCACCTCAGGCTGCCAGCTTGCTGGTGGCCTGCTCTGACTCAAAACCCTTACCGGCCAGTGCCTCGTGGGGTTGGGGGTGCCCCTGCCCTCTATTTAACCCTAACCCTAACCATGGGGGGGTCCCTAACACAAAACGAACAAAAAAAGACAAAAAGTCACGTACAAGAAAGAAAAACAAACAGAAAAAGAGTGAGACAAGACAAAGAGAATAACGTACACGAAACAACAGGAAAGGATTTAAAGGAAGGGGGTGCCATAAACATAAATAGAGTGAACACAAGGACGGGATGTCAAAACAGACAGGGGGTGCCATTAAAAGATAAAGAAAAACAAAGAGATGAAAGAAAACAAAGAGAAAAACAAGTGAAAGATAAAGAGAAAAACAGTGAGAAAAACAAAGAGATGAAAGAAAAGAAATAGAGAAAAACAAGTGAAAAACAAAGAGAAAAACAGTAAGACAAAGAGAAAAGTCAAAGAAAACCAAGTAAAAGCAAAATAATGTTTCACAAAAACTAAGAAAGAATTTTTTCAACTAAAAGCACAAGTAGGAGGAGCTAACAAAAGTATAAAAAGCCAAGAGAGGCAAACAGAAAACAGAACGACAGAGACAAGACACACTGGGTCGGCCTGAAGAAGGCAAAAACATGCCGAAACGTCGCGAACGGCCCAGTGATGCTAAAGTGCACTACTACCCTAGATATGGGCAATTTTTTGAATCAGGGCAGGGACACCACCACCCGGCCCCATCGATGGCCCGTGCACCTCAGGCTGCCAGCTTGCTGGTGGCCTGCTCTGACTCAAAACCCTTACCGGCCAGTGCCTCGTGGGGTTGGGGGTGCCCCTGCCCTCTATTTAACCCTAACCCTAACCATGGGGGGGTCCCTAACACAAAACGAACAAAAAAAGACAAAAAGTCACGTACAAGAAAGAAAAACAAACAGAAAAAGAGTGAGACAAGACAAAGAGAATAACGTACACGAAACAACAGGAAAGGATTTAAAGGAAGGGGGTGCCATAAACATAAATAGAGTGAACACAAGGACGGGATGTCAAAACAGACAGGGGGTGCCATTAAAAGATAAAGAAAAACAAAGAGATGAAAGAAAACAAAGAGAAAAACAAGTGAAAGATAAAGAGAAAAACAGTGAGAAAAACAAAGAGATGAAAGAAAAGAAATAGAGAAAAACAAGTGAAAAACAAAGAGAAAAACAGTAAGACAAAGAGAAAAGTCAAAGAAAACCAAGTAAAAGCAAAATAATGTTTCACAAAAACTAAGAAAGAATTTTTTCAACTAAAAGCACAAGTAGGAGGAGCTAACAAAAGTATAAAAAGCCAAGAGAGGCAAACAGAAAACAGAACGACAGAGACAAGACACACTGGGTCGGCCTGAAGAAGGCAAAAACATGCCGAAACGTCGCGAACGGCCCAGTGATGCTAAAGTGCACTACTACCCTAGATATGGGCAATTTTTTGAATCAGGGCAGGGACACCACCACCCGGCCCCATCGATGGCCCGTGCACCTCAGGCTGCCAGCTTGCTGGTGGCCTGCTCTGACTCAAAACCCTTACCGGCCAGTGCCTCGTGGGGTTGGGGGTGCCCCTGCCCTCTATTTAACCCTAACCCTAACCATGGGGGGGTCCCTAACACAAAACGAACAAAAAAAGACAAAAAGTCACGTACAAGAAAGAAAAACAAACAGAAAAAGAGTGAGACAAGACAAAGAGAATAACGTACACGAAACAACAGGAAAGGATTTAAAGGAAGGGGGTGCCATAAACATAAATAGAGTGAACACAAGGACGGGATGTCAAAACAGACAGGGGGTGCCATTAAAAGATAAAGAAAAACAAAGAGATGAAAGAAAACAAAGAGAAAAACAAGTGAAAGATAAAGAGAAAAACAGTGAGAAAAACAAAGAGATGAAAGAAAAGAAATAGAGAAAAACAAGTGAAAAACAAAGAGAAAAACAGTAAGACAAAGAGAAAAGTCAAAGAAAACCAAGTAAAAGCAAAATAATGTTTCACAAAAACTAAGAAAGAATTTTTTCAACTAAAAGCACAAGTAGGAGGAGCTAACAAAAGTATAAAAAGCCAAGAGAGGCAAACAGAAAACAGAACGACAGAGACAAGACACACTGGGTCGGCCTGAAGAAGGCAAAAACATGCCGAAACGTCGCGAACGGCCCAGTGATGCTAAAGTGCACTACTACCCTAGATATGGGCAATTTTTTGAATCAGGGCAGGGACACCACCACCCGGCCCCATCGATGGCCCGTGCACCTCAGGCTGCCAGCTTGCTGGTGGCCTGCTCTGACTCAAAACCCTTACCGGCCAGTGCCTCGTGGGGTTGGGGGTGCCCCTGCCCTCTATTTAACCCTAACCCTAACCATGGGGGGGTCCCTAACACAAAACGAACAAAAAAAGACAAAAAGTCACGTACAAGAAAGAAAAACAAACAGAAAAAGAGTGAGACAAGACAAAGAGAATAACGTACACGAAACAACAGGAAAGGATTTAAAGGAAGGGGGTGCCATAAACATAAATAGAGTGAACACAAGGACGGGATGTCAAAACAGACAGGGGGTGCCATTAAAAGATAAAGAAAAACAAAGAGATGAAAGAAAACAAAGAGAAAAACAAGTGAAAGATAAAGAGAAAAACAGTGAGAAAAACAAAGAGATGAAAGAAAAGAAATAGAGAAAAACAAGTGAAAAACAAAGAGAAAAACAGTAAGACAAAGAGAAAAGTCAAAGAAAACCAAGTAAAAGCAAAATAATGTTTCACAAAAACTAAGAAAGAATTTTTTCAACTAAAAGCACAAGTAGGAGGAGCTAACAAAAGTATAAAAAGCCAAGAGAGGCAAACAGAAAACAGAACGACAGAGACAAGACACACTGGGTCGGCCTGAAGAAGGCAAAAACATGCCGAAACGTCGCGAACGGCCCAGTGATGCTAAAGTGCACTACTACCCTAGATATGGGCAATTTTTTGAATCAGGGCAGGGACACCACCACCCGGCCCCATCGATGGCCCGTGCACCTCAGGCTGCCAGCTTGCTGGTGGCCTGCTCTGACTCAAAACCCTTACCGGCCAGTGCCTCGTGGGGTTGGGGGTGCCCCTGCCCTCTATTTAACCCTAACCCTAACCATGGGGGGGTCCCTAACACAAAACGAACAAAAAAAGACAAAAAGTCACGTACAAGAAAGAAAAACAAACAGAAAAAGAGTGAGACAAGACAAAGAGAATAACGTACACGAAACAACAGGAAAGGATTTAAAGGAAGGGGGTGCCATAAACATAAATAGAGTGAACACAAGGACGGGATGTCAAAACAGACAGGGGGTGCCATTAAAAGATAAAGAAAAACAAAGAGATGAAAGAAAACAAAGAGAAAAACAAGTGAAAGATAAAGAGAAAAACAGTGAGAAAAACAAAGAGATGAAAGAAAAGAAATAGAGAAAAACAAGTGAAAAACAAAGAGAAAAACAGTAAGACAAAGAGAAAAGTCAAAGAAAACCAAGTAAAAGCAAAATAATGTTTCACAAAAACTAAGAAAGAATTTTTTCAACTAAAAGCACAAGTAGGAGGAGCTAACAAAAGTATAAAAAGCCAAGAGAGGCAAACAGAAAACAGAACGACAGAGACAAGACACACTGGGTCGGCCTGAAGAAGGCAAAAACATGCCGAAACGTCGCGAACGGCCCAGTGATGCTAAAGTGCACTACTACCCTAGATATGGGCAATTTTTTGAATCAGGGCAGGGACACCACCACCCGGCCCCATCGATGGCCCGTGCACCTCAGGCTGCCAGCTTGCTGGTGGCCTGCTCTGACTCAAAACCCTTACCGGCCAGTGCCTCGTGGGGTTGGGGGTGCCCCTGCCCTCTATTTAACCCTAACCCTAACCATGGGGGGGTCCCTAACACAAAACGAACAAAAAAAGACAAAAAGTCACGTACAAGAAAGAAAAACAAACAGAAAAAGAGTGAGACAAGACAAAGAGAATAACGTACACGAAACAACAGGAAAGGATTTAAAGGAAGGGGGTGCCATAAACATAAATAGAGTGAACACAAGGACGGGATGTCAAAACAGACAGGGGGTGCCATTAAAAGATAAAGAAAAACAAAGAGATGAAAGAAAACAAAGAGAAAAACAAGTGAAAGATAAAGAGAAAAACAGTGAGAAAAACAAAGAGATGAAAGAAAAGAAATAGAGAAAAACAAGTGAAAAACAAAGAGAAAAACAGTAAGACAAAGAGAAAAGTCAAAGAAAACCAAGTAAAAGCAAAATAATGTTTCACAAAAACTAAGAAAGAATTTTTTCAACTAAAAGCACAAGTAGGAGGAGCTAACAAAAGTATAAAAAGCCAAGAGAGGCAAACAGAAAACAGAACGACAGAGACAAGACACACTGGGTCGGCCTGAAGAAGGCAAAAACATGCCGAAACGTCGCGAACGGCCCAGTGATGCTAAAGTGCACTACTACCCTAGATATGGGCAATTTTTTGAATCAGGGCAGGGACACCACCACCCGGCCCCATCGATGGCCCGTGCACCTCAGGCTGCCAGCTTGCTGGTGGCCTGCTCTGACTCAAAACCCTTACCGGCCAGTGCCTCGTGGGGTTGGGGGTGCCCCTGCCCTCTATTTAACCCTAACCCTAACCATGGGGGGGTCCCTAACACAAAACGAACAAAAAAAGACAAAAAGTCACGTACAAGAAAGAAAAACAAACAGAAAAAGAGTGAGACAAGACAAAGAGAATAACGTACACGAAACAACAGGAAAGGATTTAAAGGAAGGGGGTGCCATAAACATAAATAGAGTGAACACAAGGACGGGATGTCAAAACAGACAGGGGGTGCCATTAAAAGATAAAGAAAAACAAAGAGATGAAAGAAAACAAAGAGAAAAACAAGTGAAAGATAAAGAGAAAAACAGTGAGAAAAACAAAGAGATGAAAGAAAAGAAATAGAGAAAAACAAGTGAAAAACAAAGAGAAAAACAGTAAGACAAAGAGAAAAGTCAAAGAAAACCAAGTAAAAGCAAAATAATGTTTCACAAAAACTAAGAAAGAATTTTTTCAACTAAAAGCACAAGTAGGAGGAGCTAACAAAAGTATAAAAAGCCAAGAGAGGCAAACAGAAAACAGAACGACAGAGACAAGACACACTGGGTCGGCCTGAAGAAGGCAAAAACATGCCGAAACGTCGCGAACGGCCCAGTGATGCTAAAGTGCACTACTACCCTAGATATGGGCAATTTTTTGAATCAGGGCAGGGACACCACCACCCGGCCCCATCGATGGCCCGTGCACCTCAGGCTGCCAGCTTGCTGGTGGCCTGCTCTGACTCAAAACCCTTACCGGCCAGTGCCTCGTGGGGTTGGGGGTGCCCCTGCCCTCTATTTAACCCTAACCCTAACCATGGGGGGGTCCCTAACACAAAACGAACAAAAAAAGACAAAAAGTCACGACAAGAAAGAAAAACAAACAGAAAAAGAGTGAGACAAGACAAAGAGAATAACGTACACGAAACAACAGGAAAGGATTTAAAGGAAGGGGGTGCCATAAACATAAATAGAGTGAACACAAGGACGGGATGTCAAAACAGACAGGGGGTGCCATTAAAAGATAAAGAAAAACAAAGAGATGAAAGAAAACAAAGAGAAAAACAAGTGAAAGATAAAGAGAAAAACAGTGAGAAAAACAAAGAGATGAAAGAAAAGAAATAGAGAAAAACAAGTGAAAAACAAAGAGAAAAACAGTAAGACAAAGAGAAAAGTCAAAGAAAACCAAGTAAAAGCAAAATAATGTTTCACAAAAACTAAGAAAGAATTTTTTCAACTAAAAGCACAAGTAGGAGGAGCTAACAAAAGTATAAAAAGCCAAGAGAGGCAAACAGAAAACAGAACGACAGAGACAAGACACACTGGGTCGGCCTGAAGAAGGCAAAAACATGCCGAAACGTCGCGAACGGCCCAGTGATGCTAAAGTGCACTACTACCCTAGATATGGGCAATTTTTTGAATCAGGGCAGGGACACCACCACCCGGCCCCATCGATGGCCCGTGCACCTCAGGCTGCCAGCTTGCTGGTGGCCTGCTCTGACTCAAAACCCTTACCGGCCAGTGCCTCGTGGGGTTGGGGGTGCCCCTGCCCTCTATTTAACCCTAACCCTAACCATGGGGGGGTCCCTAACACAAAACGAACAAAAAAAGACAAAAAGTCACGTACAAGAAAGAAAAACAAACAGAAAAAGAGTGAGACAAGACAAAGAGAATAACGTACACGAAACAACAGGAAAGGATTTAAAGGAAGGGGGTGCCATAAACATAAATAGAGTGAACACAAGGACGGGATGTCAAAACAGACAGGGGGTGCCATTAAAAGATAAAGAAAAACAAAGAGATGAAAGAAAACAAAGAGAAAAACAAGTGAAAGATAAAGAGAAAAACAGTGAGAAAAACAAAGAGATGAAAGAAAAGAAATAGAGAAAAACAAGTGAAAAACAAAGAGAAAAACAGTAAGACAAAGAGAAAAGTCAAAGAAAACCAAGTAAAAGCAAAATAATGTTTCACAAAAACTAAGAAAGAATTTTTTCAACTAAAAGCACAAGTAGGAGGAGCTAACAAAAGTATAAAAAGCCAAGAGAGGCAAACAGAAAACAGAACGACAGAGACAAGACACACTGGGTCGGCCTGAAGAAGGCAAAAACATGCCGAAACGTCGCGAACGGCCCAGTGATGCTAAAGTGCACTACTACCCTAGATATGGGCAATTTTTTGAATCAGGGCAGGGACACCACCACCCGGCCCCATCGATGGCCCGTGCACCTCAGGCTGCCAGCTTGCTGGTGGCCTGCTCTGACTCAAAACCCTTACCGGCCAGTGCCTCGTGGGGTTGGGGGTGCCCCTGCCCTCTATTTAACCCTAACCCTAACCATGGGGGGGTCCCTAACACAAAACGAACAAAAAAAGACAAAAAGTCACGTACAAGAAAGAAAAACAAACAGAAAAAGAGTGAGACAAGACAAAGAGAATAACGTACACGAAACAACAGGAAAGGATTTAAAGGAAGGGGGTGCCATAAACATAAATAGAGTGAACACAAGGACGGGATGTCAAAACAGACAGGGGGTGCCATTAAAAGATAAAGAAAAACAAAGAGATGAAAGAAAACAAAGAGAAAAACAAGTGAAAGATAAAGAGAAAAACAGTGAGAAAAACAAAGAGATGAAAGAAAAGAAATAGAGAAAAACAAGTGAAAAACAAAGAGAAAAACAGTAAGACAAAGAGAAAAGTCAAAGAAAACCAAGTAAAAGCAAAATAATGTTTCACAAAAACTAAGAAAGAATTTTTTCAACTAAAAGCACAAGTAGGAGGAGCTAACAAAAGTATAAAAAGCCAAGAGAGGCAAACAGAAAACAGAACGACAGAGACAAGACACACTGGGTCGGCCTGAAGAAGGCAAAAACATGCCGAAACGTCGCGAACGGCCCAGTGATGCTAAAGTGCACTACTACCCTAGATATGGGCAATTTTTTGAATCAGGGCAGGGACACCACCACCCGGCCCCATCGATGGCCCGTGCACCTCAGGCTGCCAGCTTGCTGGTGGCCTGCTCTGACTCAAAACCCTTACCGGCCAGTGCCTCGTGGGGTTGGGGGTGCCCCTGCCCTCTATTTAACCCTAACCCTAACCATGGGGGGGTCCCTAACACAAAACGAACAAAAAAAGACAAAAAGTCACGTACAAGAAAGAAAAACAAACAGAAAAAGAGTGAGACAAGACAAAGAGAATAACGTACACGAAACAACAGGAAAGGATTTAAAGGAAGGGGGTGCCATAAACATAAATAGAGTGAACACAAGGACGGGATGTCAAAACAGACAGGGGGTGCCATTAAAAGATAAAGAAAAACAAAGAGATGAAAGAAAACAAAGAGAAAAACAAGTGAAAGATAAAGAGAAAAACAGTGAGAAAAACAAAGAGATGAAAGAAAAGAAATAGAGAAAAACAAGTGAAAAACAAAGAGAAAAACAGTAAGACAAAGAGAAAAGTCAAAGAAAACCAAGTAAAAGCAAAATAATGTTTCACAAAAACTAAGAAAGAATTTTTTCAACTAAAAGCACAAGTAGGAGGAGCTAACAAAAGTATAAAAAGCCAAGAGAGGCAAACAGAAAACAGAACGACAGAGACAAGACACACTGGGTCGGCCTGAAGAAGGCAAAAACATGCCGAAACGTCGCGAACGGCCCAGTGATGCTAAAGTGCACTACTACCCTAGATATGGGCAATTTTTTGAATCAGGGCAGGGACACCACCACCCGGCCCCATCGATGGCCCGTGCACCTCAGGCTGCCAGCTTGCTGGTGGCCTGCTCTGACTCAAAACCCTTACCGGCCAGTGCCTCGTGGGGTTGGGGGTGCCCCTGCCCTCTATTTAACCCTAACCCTAACCATGGGGGGGTCCCTAACACAAAACGAACAAAAAAAGACAAAAAGTCACGTACAAGAAAGAAAAACAAACAGAAAAAGAGTGAGACAAGACAAAGAGAATAACGTACACGAAACAACAGGAAAGGATTTAAAGGAAGGAAGGGGGTGCCATAAACATAAATAGAGTGAACACAAGGACGGGATGTCAAAACAGACAGGGGGTGCCATTAAAAGATAAAGAAAAACAAAGAGATGAAAGAAAACAAAGAGAAAAACAAGTGAAAGATAAAGAGAAAAACAGTGAGAAAAACAAAGAGATGAAAGAAAAGAAATAGAGAAAAACAAGTGAAAAACAAAGAGAAAAACAGTAAGACAAAGAGAAAAGTCAAAGAAAACCAAGTAAAAGCAAAATAATGTTTCACAAAAACTAAGAAAGAATTTTTTCAACTAAAAGCACAAGTAGGAGGAGCTAACAAAAGTATAAAAAGCCAAGAGAGGCAAACAGAAAACAGAACGACAGAGACAAGACACACTGGGTCGGCCTGAAGAAGGCAAAAACATGCCGAAACGTCGCGAACGGCCCAGTGATGCTAAAGTGCACTACTACCCTAGATATGGGCAATTTTTTGAATCAGGGCAGGGACACCACCACCCGGCCCCATCGATGGCCCGTGCACCTCAGGCTGCCAGCTTGCTGGTGGCCTGCTCTGACTCAAAACCCTTACCGGCCAGTGCCTCGTGGGGTTGGGGGTGCCCCTGCCCTCTATTTAACCCTAACCCTAACCATGGGGGGGTCCCTAACACAAAACGAACAAAAAAAGACAAAAAGTCACGTACAAGAAAGAAAAACAAACAGAAAAAGAGTGAGACAAGACAAAGAGAATAACGTACACGAAACAACAGGAATTTAAAGGAAGGGGGTGCCATAAACATAAATAGAGTGAA
>NW_027052370.1:0-18203 GCF_036321145.2 Pelmatolapia mariae | reverse complement strand
GTTTGGTTTTTCTCAGGATTATTAGTTCTATGCTGTTTCTTTGTGATACTGTTTTGATTATAATTATGTTCTGATTCGGTAGCTATGATGATGATTATTATAATTTCTGGTTTGGGGTTTTATCTTGCCCTCATGTTTAGTTTTGCTTGTGCTTAGTCTTCTCTGCCCGTATGTCCCTCTGTCTGTCCATGGTGTCTTGTCTGGTCCTGTGTCTGTTAGTTTCCTGTTTTATTCTGAAGGTCCTTGTCTTACGTGAGTGTGTTCAGTTTTACCTCTGTCTCGTCTTGTTAATTACTCCCAGCTGCGTTTA
Organism: Pelmatolapia mariae; assembly: GCF_036321145.2. Classification (NCBI taxonomy): domain Eukaryota; kingdom Metazoa; phylum Chordata; class Actinopteri; order Cichliformes; family Cichlidae; genus Pelmatolapia; species Pelmatolapia mariae. The sequence continues at coordinate 17,893 of NW_027052370.1, read as the reverse complement.
CATCCCACTTCATCTGTGTGTCTCCCTGCTGTCCGTCGCCTGCTACCTCCGCTCATCTTCCTTCATGTTCAGGTCCTGGTTTGTGTCTGTAGTTTAGTTGTTCTCAGTTTAGTTAGTTTCGGTCCCGTGTTGCTGTTTTGTCCATTTCATTTTGTGTTTAATAAACCACCTTCTCACCTTCATTCTTGCCTGCAATTGGATCCTCCTTTATTATTTTCCACACGGCTCATCTCCGCCGCCGTGACACACATTATATATGTATATATATGCACTGCTTAAAGTTAAAGGAACACTTTGAAAACATTGGATCCCAATGGGGTAAAAACCATGCTAGATATCTATACTAATATGAACTGGGTAATGTGTTAGCAATGAAAGGACATTCATTGGAAATGAAACCAATGAAATCAGAGTGAAAAAATAATGTGCGCAGGTTAGTCCATTTTGCTGACATTTCCTTGCATCAACTCAAACTTGGTAGTTTGTGTGGCCCCCACATGCTTGTATGTATGCCTAACAACATTAGGACATGTTCCTAATGAGATTAAGCACAGTGTCCTGGGGGATCTCCTCCCAGATCAAGACCAGGCCATCAGTGAGCTCCTGGGCCGTTGGAGGTGCAATCTAACAAGGTTGGATGGACTGAATGTAGTACATAGTACAAGTACCTGAGGTATACTGTTGGATTAGGTCTGGTGAACATAGGGGCCTGACTAGTCAGTGGTATCACTTCTTTCATCCTCCACGAACTGCTTGCATACTCTCACCACATGAGGCCATTGTCATGCACCAGGACCCACTGAACGACCATAGCGTCTGACAGGGCCTGACTTCCAATAGGTATCATCCCAATTACCTGTTGGCAGTCAGGGTGCCTATCCTGTTGGTCTGTGTGTTTGTCCATGAATATGCCTTCTCAGACTATCACTGACCCATCACTAAACCATTCATGCTGATGTTACAGGTAGCATAACGTTCTCCACTGCGTCTCCAGACCCTTTCACGTCTGTCACACGTGTCAAGGTTAACTTAATCTCATCTGTGAAAAGCTGAAATGCTGAATGGTGTTACTGGCAGCATAACATATGATTGTTTGGCTGATAAGTTCACACCAGTGACCATTTTGTAGGTCTGGCAGTGCTCAACGTGTTCCTACTGATGGGTTATGGTCCTTATGGTCCCCCGCAACAACAAGGTGATTCAAAGTGCTTTACAGAGACATTAAAAACAAAAACAAATAAAAAGCACGATTTAAAATTGATTAAGACAAGCAAACAAACAAACAAACAAACAAACAAACAAAACAGTATTTAAAATCAAAAATCAAAACAGTAGATAAAATCAGAACAGTAGATAAAATCAGAACAGTAGATAAAGTCAGTAGTTAAAATGTAAGTTTTGAAATTTAAGCTTAAAAGTGTGGATTTGGTGCTTTATTCAAAAGCAGCTGAGAATAGGTGAGTCTTCAACCTGGATTTAAATAAACTGAGTGTTTCAGCTGATCTGAGGCTTTCTGGGAGTTTGTTCCAGATATATGGAGCATAAAAGCTGAATGCAGCTTCTCCGTGTCTGGTTCTGACTCTGGGAACTGATAAAAAACCGGATCCAGATGACCTGAGGGATCTGGAAGGTGCTATATAAATAAACTTGCCTTGCCTTGCCTTGCCTTTTACAGCGCAGTTCTTCTAGAGTATCTTCTGAAATCTCCTCCATGCTCTTGACTGTGCTAGGAGACACAGCAAATGTTCTGGAAATGGCACGTATTCATGTGCATCCTGAAGCAGTTGAACTACCTGTCCCCTGCAGGGTCAGCTCTATAAGATAACACCAAAGCAGCTAAACTGATCAACAACACTCTCTGTTACTTAACTCACTATACCATAGTGATAGTGAGTTACCGTAGGTTAACTGCCTATGTATATATATGTATGTATATATATGTATGTATGTATATATATATATATATGTATGTATGTATGTATATATATATATATATGTATATATATATGTATATATATATGTATATATATGTATATGTATATATATATGTATGTATATATATATGTATATATATATGTATATATGTATGTATATATATGTATATATATGTATGTATATATATGTATATATATGTATGTATATATATATATGTATGTATATATATATACATATATATATATATATATATATATGTATATATATATATATTAGGGGTGCAACGATACTCGTATCGATATTGAACCGTTCGATACAGTGCTTTCGGTTTGGTATGCATGTGTATCGAACAATACAAAATTTTTAATTAATTTTATCAACTTTTCTTCTGATGATGCTGTCTGTGTTGAGCGCTCAGTGGATCTGCGTTCGACTACTCCGCCTAGAGGCTGCACTGTCAAGCGCAGATCCACTGAGCGCAGCGCAAGCTAGCAAGACAGAAGCTAAACTTGTTGCAACAAAGCAAATTGAACCTCCCCCACCCTCACTCATATCTGGCCTTTGGAACTATTTTGGTCTTCATGTGAAGTATGACCCTGAAGGTAAGCGCGTCATGGACAAAAGTAAAACAGTATGTCTGATGTGCCGCAATGCTCAATTACATGGGTGGGAACTACTGCGTTAGCGCAGTTTGCTCGTTAACGTGTTGACGCTGTCCAGCCCCAGGCAGGGGGCGATCCGCGGTAGCTCGTTAACGGAGATTTGCCGTGTTGTGGCGTTAACGTCATTTCAGATTAACGCTGACAGCACTAGTGGGAACACAACGAATATGACTGCACATTTACTCCGACATCATCCTAGTGCAAAGACAAAGTGGAAGCAGACAAAAACAACAAGCACGCATGCTACAAACTTTACCCGAGTCATTTAGACAGCCGTTAGCACATGATTCTCCTTATGGGGACCTGATATGTTTAATATGCTGCTAAGAATATAGCCCAGAAGAAGCATATAGTATAGCTTTTATTTTGGAAAGAGCCATTTCTCTGTAATAAACTCTCTTTTTCCAAAGATGAGGGATTTCTCGATCAGATAGATTTATTTTTTTTTATTACTTTGTTGTTTCAGCAACATTACATTTAAAAACTGTACTTTTGAGTTAAATTATATATTTTTAATTTTAATAAATGACAAATTAAAAAGGCATGAACATTTTTGGTATCGAAAAAATATCGAACCGTGACACCAAAGTATCGAACCGAACCGAACCGTGAATTTTGTGTATCGTTGCACCCCTAATATATATATATATATATATATATATATATATATATATATATATATATACAGTTTTGATGGTATAGATATGATGGTCAAGATACACTGCTGATTTTTGTGACTAAACAAGCACGTGGATCCCTTCCTAAATGTAAAAGTATGCTAATCACAGTTTCAACACAATGTTGTGTAGCAACCTCTGCTGTGGATTCCAGGGCTGTCTAATTAGCCTGTGGTTCTCCATATAATATAACCACCACCTCCTACGATCTGAAAGAAACATCATGACACAAGAAGGCATTGCTTTGAGACCACCGACAGTCTGCATTGGTGCCTTTGGGGGTTGATGTTCAAGCTGTCGATTTAGACCTGAAATAGCCACAATGAAGTGAACCCTAATACGAAATTTGCAGCTGTCACTGTCAGTTTTCATAGTAACTGAAGGCATCGGCTTAACTTTGTGTTGAACATTGGGGGGGGTGGGGTGGGGGGTGGGGGTCAAGCTCTCTGTCTAAATGAATGAATAAATCTGGGTAAATTCCCAGATGGTTAAACGTGCAACTATTTTGCTGGTAATAACTGAAATGAGTAAAGAAAATCCTATTTATGCTAGATAATTTATAATTTTATTGGGGGGGGGGGGGGGGGTATATTGGTTGGCCCCTGACTGAAGGAGCACACTGAATTCTACATTCTACCTCTCACTAATTGAGAAAGGAGGCTGAGATTGTCCTTATTTGCAACAAGTGCAACACTAATGAACTCCTGACTTGAAATTTGAAAACTGTACAATTTACATGGCAAACATGGGTGAGAAGAGCTGTTGTGTTTGAGTATGCCTGCTCCTGAACTGGGGCAAATATAAACCAACTGTCCAATAATGTAAGAATTCACATGCCTCTTGTTTGCAGAAGCAAGAATGTAACCATAATGGTGCATGTAATGCATGTCAATGCAAACCATTTTAAAATGGTGTAGGTGTCCATGTTTTAGGAATAAGGAAGTGATTTTCTCCAGATGTGATAAAAATTATTGCCTCAGAGCCTGAGCCTTCAGAGAATCTGTGACAAACTCCATTGAACTTTGAGGGCCATTACCTTAATTGGAGAATGTATCCTTTGGAGAGTGTGGTTAACAACCAAGGATCAGAGACCAAGACCTCCCAGCTGAGGTGTTGAAGAAAGAAGAGGATGGGATTGTCAAGGGGGCCGGAGGCCTGTACAAAACTGGACCCAAGTGCGGGACGAAGTGCGGAAGCAGGATAGTTGAACTAAAGTAGTGGTTTTACTTACAAAGGCACAAGGAAAACAAGGAGAGACAAACATAGGAACTTGGCGTGGCCTGATATATAATATAGGGCTTGGTGGGGGGAACACTAGTGGAGGAACAAAACCAAGAACCTTCACTTAACACACAATACAGTACAGGCAGGTGATCCTAGCACAGCAGCCGGAGGCACGTTACTTAAACGGAGACTGAAGTGGTGCTCACGGAGTGTATTAGAGGGAGAGAGAGAGGAAAGGAATTAGTGGGCGCATGGGTTGGTCCTGGAGCTATAGTTATTGCTGGAATGGAGTGGCTTACCTTGGCCAGGATGAGGCTGAGGCTGAGGGGGAAGGCAGAGATCCGAGTGGATGGGTTTGTGTCTAGAGTCTAGCACAGGGGTGGGCAATCTCAGTCCACGAGGGCCGGTGTCCCTGCAGGTTTTAGATCTCACCTTGGGTCAAACACCTGAATCACATGATTAGTTCATTACCAGGCCTCTGGAGAACTTCAGGACATGTTGAGGAGCTAATTTAGCCATTTAAATCAGCTGTGTTGGTTCGAGGACACATCTAAAACCTGCAGGGACACCGGCCCTCGTGGACTGAGATTGCCCACCCCTGGTCTAGCAGGTAAACCGAAGTGATGATGTCGTAGTATAGCGGGTGAGTTGAGCTAGGAGAAAAGACAACAAGGCAAACGTATAAGGAACTTGGATCTTGAGCTTAGCATTAGAGCCTGTTACTAACTTAGGTGAGTTGATGAACTGGTGGCGAGGTGGTAGTGAAGTTGGCCATAAATACCCTCCATTGACTGTCCAGGATTAATCGCAGTTGCGCTGCCCAGGTGAGAGGATGGTAGGCCCGCCCTAAGGTGGTTACAGGAGGCAGGGATCCACACCGGCCACACCCAGCTGCTCACACGGACAATGACAGTACCCCCCCTTCAAGGGATGCCTTCCAGCAGCTGGTTAGCCTCGACGCAACCTGTAACAATCAGAAACAAGAGAGCTGATAAGAATGAAAGACCTGGGAACCCAGGCGTGCTCTTCAGGGCCATGCCCCTCCCAATCCACCAGGTACTGTCGCAACTGACCATGCCAGCGGACGTCCAGGATCCTTCGGACTGTACAGGCCGGATGACCCTCAACAAGCTGGAAGGTTAGAGGGGGGTCGGCCGGAGGGCACAGGCTTTACTCAGGAAAAATGGAAGGTAGGACGGATCTTTATGGCAGCAGGAAGTTTCAGTTTGAGTGTGGATGGAGAGATGACTGTGTCTACCTCATAGGGTCCAATGAAACGGGGTACAAGCTTGCCAGTCACAGACCTGAGAGGTACGTCCCTGGTGGAAAGCCATACCTTTTGTCCAGGTGTGTACCTGGGTGCCGGTGTGCGGAGGTGGGCCGCGTAGTACCGCTGGTGGGCAACTGCTTTCTGTAACATTTCCCTCATTCTGCGACAGATGTTGCAGCAGAGTCTTAAGTGGTGTTGCACGGAGGGCACAGGCGAGGTCTGCCTCATCCTCAGGAAACAGGGGTGGTTGATAGCCAAGGGATACCTCAAAAGGTGACAGACCAGTAGAGGAGGAAATGTGTGCATTGTTTGCATACTCCACCCAGGGGAGAAGGCAGCCGGGTTTGTGAGCGTCGACACAACAGAGGTTGATTCCAGTTCTTAATTTAAACGTTCAGTCTGGCCGTTGGTGGCCGTTGGTGATGTCTGGAACTTGGGTTTACACGGGCCCCAAGGGCTGTGCAGAATGAATTCCATACCTGAGACACAAACTGCGGCCCCCAGTCAGAAGTGATCTCGGACAGGATTCCATGGAGCCTGAATACATGGTCTACCATGAGCTGGGCTGTCTCAGCAGCTGAGGGGAGTTTTTCCAGGGCCACGAAGTGAGCTGACTTGGAGAATCTGTCAATGATAGAGAGGATTACTGATTTCCCAGATGAGGCCAGTAAACCGGTGACAAATTCTAATGCTATGTGAGACCAGGGACGTGAGGGTAAAGTTAAGGGTTTGAGGAGGCCTGCTGTGTCGAGGTTTTGCTGTGGGCACAGGTGGAGCAGGCAGCAACATACTCCTTTACATCCTTTTCTAAGGTCCTCCACCAAAAATGGCGTTATATTAGCAAGATGGTTCTACGACACCCCAGGGTGACCTGAGAACTTAGCAGTGTGGACCCACCTCAGAACCGCAGCCCGAGCTGCCGAGGGGACACAACAGCGACCCAGGGTACCAGACCCCAGATCAGGCTCATCTTGCAGAGCCTGCTGGATGGTCTCGTTAATCTCCCAGATTTCATGGCTAACAACTCCCGGTCTCCTACATTATAATTTTGCTCCGAGAGAGAGAGAAGAGAGAGAGGCAAGAGAAAAAGGTGCATGCCTGTAACTTGGCTTTAGGACCTCAGTATTGTGACAAAACAACCCCAATCCCTGAATCTGAAGCATCTACCTCTATGGTGAAAGGCGTAGTGGAGTTTGGATGAATAGGGGCTGAGGTGAGTAGATGTTCCAGTCTTTTGAAATTGGCCTCAGCCTCTGGGTTCCAGAGAAAAGGTTGTTTTGTGGAGGTGAGAGTGGTGAGGGGTGCAGATACATGGCTATATTTGAAGCGGTGATAGAAATTGGCTAATCCAAGAAAGCTCTTGAGGTGTTTACAGGACGTTGGGGTAGGCCATTCCGCCATGGCTTGGATCTTGGCGGGGTTCGTCTTCACCTGCCCTTCTGCAAGAACATAACCAAGAATAGTCACTGAGAGGGAGTGAAATTCACGCTTTTTAGCTTTAACCTAGAGTCGGTTTTTCAGCAGGCGCTGTAGGACGGCTTGGACGTGAACTTGGTGTTCCTCTCTATTCCTGGAAAAGATCAAGATGTCATCCAGATAGACAAGTACAAATTTGTTTAGAAAGTCTCCTAGTACATCATTGATCAGAGCTTGGAATACTGATGGTGTGTTTGTGAGTCCAAAAGGCATGACTAAATATTCAAAATGGCCCAGTGGTGTGTTAAAGGCTTTCTTCCATTCTTTCTTCTCCCAGATACGGATTAGATGGTAAGCATTGCAGAGATCTAGTTTTGTGAAAATGGTGCAACTGATTAGCGGGAGGGGCTATTTGTTTTTTATGGTTATTTCATTGAGGCCCCTGTAATCTATGCATGGCCGAAGGGTCTTATCCTTCTTTTCAACGAAGAAAAGTGTGTGGTGCTGATCACCTTGTCAGATACACATTTTCGAAGATGCACATATTGTGGTCTTCCTGTCAGGTAATTAACAATCCAGGACACGAGAGGCATCCACCTGCGTCGTTGTCAGCTTGTCACCAAGCAGGGTCAGCCTGATGGTGTTGAATGCACTGGAAGTTGAAAAATATGACTCTCACAGTGCTCGCCAGCTGGTCCAGATGGGCGTAGACACGAATTAAGCAGATAGATGATGGCATCCTGCACTATGAGGCAGCACTGGTAAGCAAACTGAAGAGAATCCTTATGTGGCCTCACAATAGGTCGGAGCTGGTCAAGAATGAGTCTTTCCAGGGTCTTCATGATGTGAGAAGTCAGTGCCACAGGCCTGTAATCCTGGGGGCCACTGGGACGTGGTGTCTTTGGTACAGGAAAGAGGTATGACGTCTTCCACAGCACTGGGACCCTCTGCAGACTCAGACTCAGTACCCAGTCTTTGGATGTCTTATTTCAAGATGTTCAAAATGCAGGCTGCAAAGAGACTTGACAAAGGTGGCCCAACTGAAAGCAGGATCACAGAGGGTTTCTGAGCAATGGGTGTGTGGGGTGAAAAGTGTTGCAACACAGTGGTTTAGCTGAAGGAATGTGGCATAAGTCAGAAAACTGTTACCTGACTTTGTTCACTTGCACACTACTTTCCAAGGCCTGTTGGGCTCCAGGGTAAAACATCTTGTCTGGAATTATAGGCAGCTTTTTCCTGCATCTCTCAGATGCCGAGGGGACTAGATAAGCTACACTTACTCTCTTGCCAAGATCAAGTTAGAAACTAGGGATTTACATATCTAGTCAACTAGCTGACTAATTGTTGCTGTTGTTACTAGTTAGTACCAGAGTTAGTTGTTTAATCTAACTGTTAAAATTTTAATTGATGTAAAATGTTTTCATATTATATTAAACGTTGGTTTGTTTTAAGTGTTCTTCATCCTCGCTGTCTGGACTATAAGGTGTAATGTTGATAATTCACAATGTGCTGTGCAGCACAGCGGCATGATTCATCATTGAAGAACGTGATTAATGGTTTAAAACACCTTTGTTATTAGTTTTTGACATCTTCCATTAAACAGTTCTCAAATTTAACTTAATATCTTAGTGTTTCTTAGTTTTAGACTACTCAGTTAGTCAACTTTTTTCCCCACACTAACTAAAAACGTAGTTCTTATTAGAAACCTAACGTCTGGAGCAAAGTATTAGTCAAGGGTACCAGTAGTAGTAGAGGTATCAGTAGAGGTAACATAAACAACCAACTCATAAATGTGAGAAGATCAGTATTGCTGGGTGTCAGACCGTTTGATCAGATTGCATGCATCGCCTAGGTCATGCGTGGGACTTTGGTATTATGGCAAATCTTCAGCATGTGAACAATGGATAACCAGGTATTGCACACTTTCTTTGTCAGTCAGCATAAAATAAATTGAACCATATTTTACTTCATTTAAGTAAAAATTGGCCGACCTTGTTATAGAGCAAAGGCTTTTTTTTTCACTGTCTTGACTCGCGCTGAAGGATAACCTATCCCTTAAATTTGAGCTATTCGGGAGAGTCAGTAGCACACTGCTGTAAAGAATGAGTGAGTTCGATTCGTAACACCAGATAAAATGAAAGCTACAGAGCAACAATTACAAAAAGGGAATGTAACATAGTTATCATTTATTATGTTCTTTGTGTTTTAAAAAAAGGAAACAAAAAAAACATGACTATTCATCAAACTGATAAATACTATGCCAAAGTGGCATTGTTGTAAAAATGTTTGCATTCCATTATTACTCTTTTCTAGCACGTGTTATATATTATAAGAACGATTTTTAACTCTTTAGGTGTGATAAATAAAACAAAAGTTCTGAAATTTTGGTGGAACCGAACTATCGTGCCCTTTAACAAGTATTATCCAGAGTCCCGATTTTGTCGTTTTTTTGTATATTTGTCATACTTTATGTTTCAGATCATCAAACAGTTTTTACCCCTCAGTGGTAAAAAGGTTAATGGAATATAGTCATCACCCTACTGGACACTCAGCTGTGTGAACGGGATAACTTGAGAATGAGGGAATGTAGGATTTTTAAATTGACACCATGAATGCATTTACTAAAAACCTCAGACAAGTTTGTATCTTGGTGAACGGAGATCAGGTGATCAGAGGTCAGGTTTTCTGAAATCTCGTCAACACCATAACTCGGGAAAGAGGTCACCTAGGATTTTCAAATTGATGCCATAGGTCTATCTCTTAAAAGAGGTCTAGTTTTTTAACAATACACTGTTTTTAAATGATCTTTCATTTATCAAGCTGTCCACACCTGCCCTTTTTAAATCACGAATTAACTATTATCAATCACATTTTTGGGAAGGCTGAGTTTAGTTTATCTGATTACTGTCAGACCTGTGCAATCAAATAATCACTTAATTAGAACCTATGTGACAAAGTGAAGTAGACTAAAAGTTCTCACAAAGTATATAATATCATGCCACAATCTAGAAAAAGAAAGAGACTGGGCAAAAACAGCAACCATGGGAGAGTTCCAATGTGGAAAAAGTAACATTTTTGTAAAATTTGAGTGGCATTACATCTCAGCACTCAGGTTATGCAGGATGACAATGATGCTAAAGACACCAGAAGGTCCACCTCTGAATGACTCAAAAACAAAAATAAAGCTGTTGGAGCGGCCTCCACTGTCAAGACTTAAGTCAGATTTAGATGCTTTGGCATGGCCTTAAACAGCCTGTTCATGCTCACAAACCCTGCAGTGTGGCTGAATTTAAATAACTTTGGAAAGAAAAACAGGCCAAAATTCCTCCACAGGGATGTGCAAGAATGATCGCTATTCATCACAAATACATGATTGCAGTTCTTGCTGCCAACCAGTTATAAGGTTGTGCCACCTTTTTACACGAGGCCTGGTGGTTTGGGTAGCTTCCCCCCCCCCTTTTAATAAATAACATGATTACTTGGGTTATTTTTATTTTGTCGAATATTAGAATTTGTTTGATCTGAAACTTTTAAGTTGAACAAATATGCAAAAAATTAAGAAATTGGGAAGGGGGCAAATACTTGTAACTGTATGTATCTGCACTACAAAAGTAGTGCCCTGGTTTCAGATGTATAAATTTTCTCTCTCAGCTCAGTTCAGTGTGTTTTCTTATTGTATGGATGTATTCTTGTAATGTCATGATAGTGATGTATTAAGTCACTGTAAAGTGTTGCATATTCCTTCTTTTTCTTTCCCATTCCATCGTTCAAAGCAGCATTCTCACCCAGACAGAGCAGTCGGCCTCAGCTATGCCATTTTATTACTACAACAGAAAGCAGTAAGCAACATATTCACAGAATGAAAAGAGCTGAACTCCAGTCCTGACTCTAAAATGCTGCAGTGTAGGGACCAGCCCACCATGAACTGTTGTCACTGCCTACTGCTCATCCAAAAGTGTGTGTGTGTGTGTGTGTGTTTTCCATAGCCATACATTTTTCACTAACTGAAAGAAAACACAACAATATTAGCTCCTCCTCTTTTAATACTTCTTCATTCTCCATCTTCTTGTGTGTCTCTCCCTTTCCTATATGTTGTCTGCTTTTGTTTCCTCTGGTGTGACTTTTTTCTGCGTACGTTTGTCTGTTTATATGAATGTGTGTGTGCATTTATGTATGTGCTTGATCATGCCTGTGTATTGTGTGTACATTTGTGCATACCTCTGTATGTGCTTGTGAAAATGTGTGTCTGTATGTACATGTGTGTAACCTGTATATGGGCGTGTGCGGTGTGTGCGTGTGTGTGTGTTTCTTTTCTCTGGCCAGGTGAGAAGGTCATGCAGGATGATGAGTTCACTTGTGACCTTTTCCGCTTCCTGCAGCTGCTCTGTGAAGGACACAACTCAGGTGTGCATAAGTTCTCTACAGTGAATTTCACAGAAAAAAGGCTGAACATTTTAATTTGTGAAAATTTACCAGTACTCTCACAAAAACATTTCCACTGTTTATGGCTAGATCGTTAATGGGTTGAACCATGCTTTTAAAGAATAGTAGATACCTTAATGCTTAATGTGATTTTATACATGTCAATTACTACTGGTTATTATGGATGGACTTGTAGTAGAACCAACTGTGATTTCTAAGACATAGCATGGGGCAAAGTATGACATAGATTTGAACTGTGAGACATACTGTATTTATTCAGTTGAACACATTCCACGCAGAATTTTATGGTATCTTATTTCAGACTTTCAGAACTACTTGAGGACTCAAACGGGGAACAACACAACCGTTAACATCATTATCTCCACTGTTGACTACCTTCTAAGAGTTCAGGTCAGCTTCTTTTACTCACTACTGACAAACATTTCTCATACAGTTTAGACTAAAATAAAAAAGAGGGAATACTGACCACTTTCCTAAAGAACAACACCCTCACTCTGGCCCGCAAAGGAAAAATGCAGGAACGATCCATCTCATCAGCACACTTTCTGCACTCACTGCCATAGAACTGAACCACACAGCTAAAGTCACAGAAAGACGGGTAAAGCGATTGAAATACAGCAGACTGTGAAAGTGTCTGCCTTTTATGTCTCCATTTCATTGAATTGGAAGGTCTTTCTTTAAGGTTCAGTGAGTTCATCTGATTTTGAGAAAGAATGTTTAGATGGTGTAAATGGTCATTACAAAAAAATACATGTTGTAGAGGTAAACAATATTTTGGTAGCTGTTTTGATGATATGTTATGAGGGTTAATGCCAATAAATGACTTTTATAACTTGTGCTTAGATAGCAGCTCAGCTGATAACATACTACAAACAAGTTATTGACTCTTGTGAGTTCAGTGTAATTGGTAAAACTATTACTTAGTTTATTTAGCTAAAAATGTAATGTTTTAATTAATATTATTATTATGATTTCCTTTTATTTCTCTTTTGAATACTACTGCTGCTACTTTGCCACAAATAAAAATCAAAATAGCCCTCTCATATTTCTTCTTATCCTCCTGCTTCATTCTCCTCCAGGAGTCCATCAGTGATTTCTACTGGTATTATTCTGGGAAAGATGTGATTGATGAGCAGGGCCAGCGGAATTTCTCCAAGGCAATAAATGTGGCCAAGCAGGTTTTCAATACCCTCACTGAGTACATCCAGGTAAGGGCATACAATACAGTCACCAGTGTTAAAATGAACATGAAACATTACATGTATAAAGGCTAATTTCAGTGAGGGTCAAAAATTGTCTATATTTAACGTTTTTCTTGCTGGATTTAAGAAATAAGTGTTTAGAGCCTGTTTAGCGCCATCTTGTGCCAGTACAAAACATGATGTCACTTGGTTGGTTTAATGCTAATAGGCTTATCTCAGTTTCTGTTAGCTAATTAGTGACAAAACTCATACCTCAGAAACATTAAAACGATAAAGCAGCCAAAGGGGATCACTTTACCTTGGTTGGAAAGCTGGAGTACCTCAAGGCTCCATACTTAGACCACTTTTATTTTCTTTACATTTTAATTACTAACCCAATGTCTGTCATAACATCAACACCCAGCTGTATGCAGATAATTCTGTTATTTTTACATAGACAAAGTCCGATATGGAAGTTTATAAAAAACCCACAAGAGTGATGAACTATATTCATGAGTGGCTTACTAAGTCATGTCTATTATTTAATTAACTGCTTTTCTCAAAGCTGATTTTCTCAAAATGACCAACATCAAAATTATTCTCTAATGTTATTCTGAAAGGAGAATTTCAGATTAAACATGCATTTAAATATCTTTGTGTTATTATATATTCCAACTAAGCACATATCTAAAATTATTAATTTTAACCTACACAATGTGGAACAAATCAGAAAATGCAGCTAGGGTGCTTCTCTATTCTATGATTTGTTCCTCGTATAGAAACTGTTTTTCTAATTGGCCCTTTTCCTTCCATCATTGTCTCAGACTTCAGAAGTGCTTCAGAAAAATGACCTTTTGGCTAATTCATATTTATGTTGATATGTTCATCTTAATATGCACAGTCCCATTTAAACAAATAAATTAAAAAAAAATTAAAAAATACACGTAGTCATTCATGTCCACTTTAAATCACTACTATACAGTCATTTTATAGGTACTAAGTCATAGAGTTTATAGTTTGTTTTTATTTTTGTTTTTTACTGTAGTGACAGCTGTTGCTTAATTAGAAGTAAAAATTTGGAAAACAATCAGACTGATAAACCTGCGATGATCTTCCCAGCATTGGGGCAGTAATGGGAGCCAGTGATCTGTAAAAATAAATAATACAATTTCATATTATGTCCAATAAAATGGACAGTTTTAAAGTCACATTCATTTCGTGAAAAAGCTTCATTTGAGTCATTTTCTGAGGTTGTATCTGTAAAATACATTCACACTTATTAATGCTTTTCTAGGGTCCATGCACCGGCAACCAGCAGAGTTTAGCCCATAGTCGACTGTGGGATGCTGTGGTTGGCTTTCTACATGTTTTTGCTCACATGCAGATGAAATTGTCTCAGGTACGTAAATTTAGTGATGGGTGTTTGCAGACTCAGGCTCTGAGATAATGATCAATGCCACTAGACATAACACAGTTGGCAACTTGTGGATTGTTTATCCCAAGAATCCTTTTCATTATATTCTATAAAAACAAAGATCACTCATAAATATCTCTGATTCTCAAAAAAATCGCGAGATACTACCAATATCTATGCTTCAGGGTATTATTGGCCAGTGATGTGAGTCTAATGTGATAGGCATTATATCTGAACCAAGTCTACCAGTCAGTCACAAGTTTAGGGTCATCTGTTCTTTCAGTTACAAACTCTTAAAAATCAGAATAAATTATGTCTCCCTTTAGTTTTAGAACATGTTTTCCTGCAACTTCAAGGCTGGTAGTTTTGCTGGTATGTTGGTTCCTTATTAGCGTAGCCTGAGATCCATAACCAGAGCTCTCTTAGCTCTTTCAGCTATTTCCTTTCTTATCTCAGGTGTCCGTGTTTTTTCATGCCAGCCCCATAGCTTTAGCTCTACATGCCTAATCTAAACATCTAAATGTGCTTTATATCAAATTGCTTATAAATAATTATAGCTATATCTTCAGTACAACGGTTGATCATCATTGCAGAACCCATTTATATGTGGAGGAGTTTATAACAAGATATGTGTTACCATTTTAAAAGAAGAAGAATTACTCATTTCACTAAGTAAGTTTTTAAAAAAACTTGCACTTTGCCAAAATAGCTTTACTGACCAAATTCACCCAACAGCACAAAAGCATTAAACTGATATGTATAGTGCCTGCTGAGTTGAATCATGGTGAAGTGTACCAAAATTTGGGGCCAAAGACAGGAAACATATACATCTTAGCACTTCATGTTAGACTTTTGACTGACCACTGTCATTCCATCACACTCTTTGCTACTTTTTAACACATCATGAGCACATGTGGCTGCTGAATTCTTTAAACATTTTATGTTATTTTAATTTATTTTGCCTCAGGACTCCAGTCAGATCGAGTTACTGAAGGAACTGATGGATCTGCAGAAAGACATGGTGGTTATGCTGCTGTCTATGTTAGAGGGTAGGTTTGCTTTAACAAATCATCCTGAAAGAAATAATAGAAATACAGGTTTGGGTATTGAAATTCATTATCTCAGAGGTGTCTCAGAGGTTAGCGGTGTCACGGTGTTGCAGAAGTGCAGTTCTACAACATTTTCTACAAAATGATCGTCCTCCCAAAACTAGTTTAAGTGAGGGAACATTGCCGTTAAGGGCATTACAAGTTACATTTTGTTACAGTACCTTGTGAATAAATACACTGAACATCTCTGTGAAGCTTGTCTTCTTTGTGAAATTGAATTTCTTCTGTATGTTGCCACAAAAAACAAGGTAACTAGTTCTGTGTTGTTGTTGTTTTCTTTTCTTTCTTTTTTAGTTCTACCACAGTGATCTTAGGGAACAGAGTGAAGAAACCACAAATGTGTGGTGGTCTTAGTGTATTCTTAGGTTGTAAATGTGCTGTTTTGTCCTGCCAGGTAATGTGGTGAATGGGACCATTGGAAAGCAGATGGTGGATATGTTGGTTGAGTCCTCCAACAATGTAGAGATGATCCTGAAGTTCTTCGACATGTTCCTCAAACTGAAGGACCTGACCTCCTCAGATGGGTTCAAGGAATATGACCCTGACGGAAAAGGCACGGCTCTGAAAACATGTGGACAAAAGAACTGTGTCAGAGGAGGTTTAAAACTCTGCAGCTATTGAATCAGTTATTGATTCCACGCACCTTAGCACTCGGTGATCCCTGCTCTGCAACTTTATGTCACTGCAACTGTCACTTTGTGGCTGACTTGCTGTGGTTTCCGCTTTACATTATTACCACTTACAGCTGATCAAGCATGGGAAGAAATTTCAGATACTGATTTGTCGAAATGGTAGTATTCAATTGCATTACCATGCTCAAATTCAGGTAATTCTTTAGAATGACCCATTCTTTCAGTATTGTTTGTAAAGCCAGACTGCATGCCAAGGTGCTTGATTTTATACACTGTGACAATGTGACAGAAAACACCTGAATTCAAAGATTAAGAGGTGGAAGCCAGTCCATGAAATTTATTTTTCTAGAAGTTGTTGTGGAATTACATCATTTGAATCCAGGAAGATTTCCAAGTTTATAGATTTGTGTTTGACCTAACAGGTGTCATCTCCAAGAGGGACTTTCATAAGGCCATGGAGAGCCATAAACACTACACCCAGTCAGAGACGGAGTACCTGCTGTCATGTGCTGAAACTGATGAGAATGAACTTCTTGACTATGAAGAGTTTGTGGAGCGCTTTCATGAGCCAGCCAAGGTAAGTGATCAAAAAACACAAACTGATTACATTTTTCAGAGTTCTCATCAGGACTCAGGACTTTTATTGAATTTTCTCTTTGTTTTTTTCTTTTTGTCTTCAACTTTGGAGTTGAGGATATTTAAAATCAAGATGAGAGTATAACTGATCATTTTATAGCTTCTTGTTTTGAAACAAACACCCTTATTAATACATCTAGTTTTTCAAAATATTATTGGGCAGTCAGTTAAAAGAACTGGGCAGCCTGCCCAAGTAGTCTTTTTTCACTAGCTGGGCCCACGTCCTCCGTTTAGGTTTGACGGCGTTTTAGTAGGTAAAGGTGAACGCTTGGACATGAATTGAGCTGCGGTTTGGGGAAGGCCTCAGAGGGGACTGGCGACGGCTCGCGGGCCTGGCAGGTCCCCGTGTACTAAATAGAAGTGAAGAAGTTAAAGAATTGAGAACAAGGAGGGAGGGTGGGGCACGTAAACGTGAATGAACGGTTTGCAGAACTGGGGGAACCTATATAGATGAAAACCGGAAGGAGCGTGTTTGGAGGCGTGGTCCCGATCCTGAGATTCCGATTCATAATCTCCAATATAATAAGTTGGCTTCACTCAGTATCTTCTGTTTCTATTTTTCTTTTTCTTGTTTAGTCATTATTTGTTAGCATCTTTAAGTTGGTTTTGCGTCATTTGCTTGTTTTCTGTGTTGCACACTCTCAATCCAATCCTGGTATATTTGGTCAGCTATTACATTTAAGGTGGAGTACAAGTACAAATTTACAAATGCTCCTGGTTGAGATTCAGCAAATTACAGAGAAGCACTTCATATTTACCCAGAAATGACTGCATAATAGAGAAGATATGGATAGAAGTGTTTTATTCAAAACTGAAAAATCCCATGAAAAATGGATTTTCAAATTCCCAGGACATTGGCTTCAACGTGGCGGTTTTGCTGACCAACCTGTCAGAGCACATGCCTCATGACACCCGGCTGCAGACTTTCCTGGAGTTGGCAGAAAGTGTCCTCAATTACTTCCAACCATACCTAGGACGTATCGAGATTATGGGAAGTGCAAAGCGGATCGAGAGGGTCTACTTTGAGATCAGCGAGTCCAGTCGTACACAGTGGGAAAAACCTCAGGTAAATACAGCGAATAAATCAGAAAATATGACATTTTAGTATAGTATGTCACTACCAATGCCAAAGTTTGTATTTTTATCCTAGGTAAAGGAATCCAAGCGTCAGTTCATCTTTGATGTGGTGAATGAAGGAGGGGAGAAAGAGAAGATGGAGCTGTTTGTGAATTTCTGTGAGGACACCATATTTGAAATGCAGCTGGCGGCTCAGATGTCTGACGCTGGTGAGCGC
>NW_027052369.1:0-31140 GCF_036321145.2 Pelmatolapia mariae | reverse complement strand
CCTTTACTTCAAAATATATGCTGTTCAATAGTTGACCTTAATCTTAGAGAGAATGTGATGATTTTGTGGATAATTAAAGTCAGTCATATATCCACAAACACAACAAGCTGAAAGTCAGTGATGCTGCTCGGTTTGCAGTCCTGAATATCACGGCACAAGCAGGATTCCCTGCACTGTTAATGTTAGCTATGTTATATTGCTGCCTCTGTTCGGTGGTGTCGAGCCAAACGGACTTTAACGTGTGTTTGAACGAGCTGACGGTTCACTCGTTAAGCTGAAAGAAAGATGCTTTAATCACAGGAGTCACACATGTGTCCACTGGACCATCTGGAACTCTTCTTGTTTAGCACTCGTAATAACACAAACACTAAATCCTCCTTCTCTTGTGCTGTTTTGTAGCAGTGTGTACACCTGAGACTGTCACCTGTCTGTCTGTCCTGCACTCTCTCTCTGTTTCTTTCTCTCTGATTGTGGAATAAAAGTATGAACATGTATTTATAAGTTACACTTGTGTTGAATCCTGCAGCTTATCACACATTTGATTTCCATGTGTGACGACTGCAAGTGTCCAGAGTGAGGACAGACTGAGGGACCCACTGCTGCACATCATCTGTGAGGCTTTGCACCCCTGATGATCCACCAGGACAAACTCAGCAGTGTGTGAGGAAGAGGAGGAGGAAGAGCCAGCAGCAGCTGACAGATGGAGAGAATAGACAGACTGTTCCCTGTTTGTGAAGGACTGCTAGAAAAGTTTAAAATAACTAATTGTCTGTCCTGAATCAGTCTTATTAGGTAATGTTCAAATAATGTTATCATTGCAGTGTTTTCAGTGTGGGAGAAAGTACTCAGGGCCTTCAAGTTACACACTATGAAAGGCAGCAACAAGTTTAATATTCAGAAACCTAAAGTATGTATCAGCAGCAGAATGGAGCTAAAAATAAATGTTTGTTTCAGTTCTATGAAGCTTTGAGTATTTTGGATTAGTAGTACTGCTGTGTTTGTTGCATCATATTGCTGTAATTGTTTATATGCTTTATATATTCTGAGGTAAGTTGATCTATAGTGTTACATCATATTCTATAAGGATGTTATGTGTTTGTATACTTTCTGCCCAGTTTGACCCATTCAGCAGTAGTCACCCTGTTTAAGGCTCTGATATCTATTCTGTATGACTTAAAGCAGTTATGACATGGTCTGATTTTCTCACCCAATAAAGGAATATTTCATATATCAGTCTACTCTTTGTTTATCAGAAACAGTTATCACAGCTCGTACATTTTCTTTTTACACATATATGTAAGCATTGAGTGAAATTTAGTAATGCCAACATATTATATTTAAATTATTATATTATTATTATATTATATTTGTCTCTTATATTGGTCAAAGATACTTGTCTTTGAGTGAAGATTTAAGGTGATAGGACATATAAATAACTGCAACTTGAATCTTTACTGAAGCTCAGTGTTAGACACAAAGTTCAAAATCACTGCTGTAATAACTAATAATGATTAATATAATAACTATAATATTGGCCATATTATATTTACATTACAAAAGTGAGATGACTTTAGTCTCATGAACAACATTAGCTAATTGTTATTTACTAGCTAATCTTAAAATTGCCATTCAGTACAGAAATGAAGCGCAACAATCATGTTTTACAGTCCTGTGGTCTCAGCCTCAGATATTTATCAAATCACACAAAGTTCGTGTAAAAACAAATGAAGAAAATATGTTCTCCTCCTGTCAAACAATGCTGTATGAAACGTTTCCAGCTGTTAGTATCATGGTTGCTAGGCAACCTGGGCAGCGCGACGGAGGCTAGACTGTCCCATTTCACAAGCCTCTCAATTCCAGGCTTAGTGGTCTTTGAATACACGTCCCTTGCGGACCGTTAAGTTTGCAGAACCTGAATTGGGATACAGCCAAAGTCTGACAGCAGTTTGAAGAGGAAATGGATTCTGTTCTGTTCTTCACTCATCACCTACCTGACAGCTGACACCTCACACCTGTTTCTCACCTGCAGGTCAGACAGGAGGAGACACAGAGGATGGAGGGAAGGAGGCAGGAGGGAAGGAGGATGGATGTGTTGGACTGATAGTTGGTCTGCCTGTCTCTGCTGTGCTTCTTGTTGCTGCTGTTGTTGGGTATTGGATCTACCAAAAACATAAACAACGGCAGAGTCAGGATTCATCCCAGCCTCCTGTTGAACTTCAGCCTGTTTGAAATGTCTGAGAGTTTTTCTCCTGCTGCTGTTCAGACTCTCAGTGTTGTCAGTGAACATTCAGGTACAGACAGATGATCTGACGAGGTGAAAAGTAAATTTACAGAATGTCATTGGTTCATTCGACTGAGTGTTAATATTAGAATAATGACTAATGACAGTGTGGTCGCAAATTTTGAAGCCATCCTGATAATCTTCTTTAATCCAATTAAAATCAAGACACTCAAAAAGATGCTCTGTAAAAGAGTAGAATTCTTGGAACAGAGTTTAATACACTGAATCATATGAACAGCAGGAAAAATACATACAGACATTTAGCAAGAAAATTACATAGCAGAAAGCAAGCAAAGCAAAACCCCGGGGTGTACAGCCTTAAGCACAGACAGCAGAGCAACACAGAAACGGACAGGTAGCAGCAGCAGGAGGAAAAGAGCTCTGGGGCTGTCCTCTGGTCCCTTAATATAGGGACCACTATCCCCACCCCCTGCTGCTGGGTAACTTTCCCACACGCCCAACACAGCTGCAGGGTAACTTTCCCACGCACCCAGGAACAGCAGGTGCAGGGTCAAATACCGGCCAGAGTTCACACAGGGCCCTGGCTGAGGGCCCGGTCCAAAGTGACACCCCTAGGTTAACCCTTTGCTTTACCCTCTGACAATAGGTCACAACATGGTCAAAGGTCACACATTAGTACAGCAAATAGCATAGTTTTTGTGATAATCTTATTATAATAATACTTGGCCTAACTACATCAAATTAAATGCATTACATAAAAATAAGCACTCCAGTGTAGGTTTATAGTGTGTGTGTGTGTACATGACAGTGATCTCATTATGTTGTTTTCAGTGTCTCTGCTACCATGTAACATTTATTGTGTGCGTGTGTGTGTGTGTATGTGTGTGTTTATATCGTATGATATTTTAATGTGATGTGTTCAGGATCTCTGTTACAATGTTACTGTTTTGGTTGTGCTGCATGAAAGACGTTGAGTGTGTATTGGAGGAGGTTAGTTACCAGAGCTGGAGAGTGAGTTATTCAGGCGAACTCTCAACAGCATTAACTACTACTAATTACTGTACCACCCTAATAAACCATGGTGAAGCAAAATGTCTTGTGCTTAAGACTCTACATAGAAAGTTAAAATATATATGTTCAGTGCACATAGATATATAGAGTATATAATTACATAGTTATACATATCATACAAAAATCCACTACAACAGAATCACTGGGCCCCATTCATAAACTGTGTGTACAGATGTTTCACACAAATCTGATATTCATCAATATTTTTGTACTTGACACCAATTTAGAAATGCCTCACTGCACGAGTCACATGTTTCCTTCCTCTGATCTGTGAAGCTTTAACTGTTCTTTCCATGAGAGAGACGCTTCAGCCTGTTTGTTACTGGAGGTTAATTATTTGCTGTTTTCTATTGAGCTGACCATTTATTCTTTTTATGTGCTTTTGGTTAGAGGCTCTTATAAAGAGCCGCTCGCGTTCTGTGATTAATGTGCTTGTTAGTTCCTAATAAAGTTCAACTTCAACTTCGTTTCTGATTTTTGTTCTTTGTTTGTTTTCCGTGTCTGGGGAAGTTTATTTACATCTTAAGTTTTCCTACTTGTTGAACCAGGTAATGCAGAATTGATCTGATCTGGAATCAGTGCAAACAAACCACTGAGCAGGTCTGTAAACTGATCCAACCTCCTGCATGTAGAACAGATGGAAGCAACAATCAGACTCAGATAAAACCTTAGTGTAAAGCTGCTCACTAAAAGATCAAACTGACATCCGAGTCTGTTCCTGTAACAAGAAACAACAAAGTCTATAATGAGCAATAAAAGAAAAATAAAGTTTGTAATAATAAATAAATGTTTTTTCTCTCAGTGCAATGTCTACATGAATAAGTCTTCACCTCAAACAAACTTAGATCATCACTGTGCTGTAAGATAAGATTTAAAATTGTTGAAATGTCCTGATTCTGTATAATCTGTTCATTTAAATGAGTTTTTCTGGTTGCTACGTCCCGATGAAGGAGGTTTAGGTGTGTGTGTGTGGACTGGAAGCAAATGGGTCCAGAATAGAATGAAAGGAAAACAGACAGAGGTGTTTAGCAAATTATGGTTTTCTATTATAAATAATCTGACATAAGGAGATGACAACGCCGCTTTATCAATAAAACCAAAAGAAGGAAGCGATCACAACAACAAAGGAAACAACCAATCAACTAAAGAAAGACACACTTCCAGGCGCCCACAGGCCCACCCTGTCACTAGCAGCTCCACTGCTGCTGTTTTGGCCCACAAGCCCAAGCTCCTCTCCCCACTGCTCCACACCACATGCTGGACAATCACAGAATAGGACCTCTTTTGACACCTAGAACACAATGTGGAGACACCAGAGAAACCACCCTCCCACATCCAGTTTATCCTGAGCTTTTATAACCTCAGACCCAGAAGGCCAATGAACAGCAGCTGTGTCCTGGGGAGAGAGAAGAGTGAGAGAGAGACAAAGGGGTGGAGCAAAAGAGGAGGAGGCGGAGAGAGAACACCACACCCACACAAGGGCAGTTTCAGGAATAGAAAATAGGTTCGTAAAAAAAAAAATTTCTGACACTTCTTTTTCTCCAGCTGTTCCCTTGTTTAACTCCAACCAGCATTCAGTTTTTTAGGACTCTTTCTCACCTGCATGCTGCTTTCTTCACACTGCAGCCATCTTTACACTGATATTTAAATTCTTCACATCTTTAAAAAAAATATTTACAAAAGTATTTTATCAGCGAGCAATGGAAAGATTAGCAGACCTGAGCACAACAGGCAAGCCTGGGGCTGTTTGTGTGTTTGGACCTATTTTTGTTTAATGGTATGGACACAATCCCATAGTGCATAGCCAGGTGCAGATGTGTGTCACAAGTTAATCTGCCTATAGGCTATGGCACTTGGCCACAGGTGGCGCTAGTTGACTCGATTCCATTTGAGTGCACACATAGTAAACTGCATGCTTCAGTCATGAAGAAAACGCTGAAATCCGAGTAATAAAACATGTGAGGGGAACGATAACGAAGACAAGATTCTCCTGATCGTTTACTCTTGATGTCCTGTGAAAAATATTTTTGTTCAACCAACATCAGTTAATCTGGAACACCGGCACAAATACGCCCTACTTTGCAGGCCTGTGTTGATGCTCAAGCATGTAGCAATCTAATGAGATCTTCAAACCACAGTGTCTTCACTTAAAGTGCAAAATTAAATTTAAATTCAGTACTTTGTGAAAAAGTGCAACTTCCACCAGATTAGCACAGGCAACAGGTTGTCCCCAGCTCCTTGAGAAGTAGTGATGTGCGGATCGATACTGAAATATTGATTCCTCCTCCAGTCATTTATGTTCTAGAATCGATTCTCATATTAAAATAACAATATTTTAGTAATTTAGTTTGTAATGTAGTTTATCAGTAACAAGAAGACAGTGGAAAGAAATTATCATTCGGACTGTCTACATTGGAGGGAACTACTTCCTCTTACACCTTTCATAGTCATGTGTGAAATACGGCTGTATAAATGTGTTGCAGCCCGTTGGCGTACACACTCACAATGGTTGAGCGTAAATGGAGTTATGTGTGTACGTATTTTTCCTCTGAGGAGGAGGAGAGGGCAGGGGCAGGTGCTGCTGGGGCGTGACAGACATCTCTCAGGAGTCCTTTAGTGCTGCAGCTTCAGCTTTTTTTTTATTTCTATATGATGATTCTGCATTATTAAGTGATAAGAACAAGTAATAGGTTGTCCTGTAATCATTATGACGCCATAATTTGAGACAAAATAAAAGATACAATGAATAAAATAAATTTTTGTACAGAGTATCGAATCAGTATCATCGACACCACCCCGAACTCTTTGAGGCCTTTTTCTCTTTTTTCTCCTCTTTTGCTATTTATTATAGCAGACTTATATGTTCACTCCTCATGTTTTACTATTTCTGCATTTTTTTAACCTGAATTACACATAGACCTGTGTGCTTAACACAGGTTTGGAAGGAGAAGTTAAACCTAATGTTAAACCTGCATTCTTTCTAATGACCAGTAGGGGGTGACTCTGTTCTTTTACACGGGATTGCAGTGAAAGAACAGAGTCACTGCAGTTCATCAAACACATGCATCGTGTAATTTTTCCATATTTGCTTGTGGGCAAAGATCTGATCTAAATCCACTTATTTAGGTTTAGTCACTGAAAACTAGATTTTAAGATCAGGTAGGAACATTGTTTCTTTGGCACTGATGTCTCAGCATACGAATGATGATGAGCAGTCAGACAGCAGCCTTTGTGTAACGTTTAACACAATACTGCATCCCTGGTTTGATTCGTATCTTAGCTTTCAATTTAAAGCTTTCATCAACAAGTTTTTGGATCAAGGTTTTCTACAAAGAACAAAAACAAAAATAATAAAAAAAATTGAAAAAAGCTGTTTGTTAATAGTTAAATTTGTTTTGGATAATTGGATAAATTGTGTCTTTCCATGAAGAATAGTCAATCCTCCACCACGCCTGTCTTTGAACCAATAGAAAGCTGGTGCTCAGAGGAAGAGGGCGGGCTTTACTTGGTGTCAGAGACAGAAATGAAAAAAAGCTCAAATGAGTGAGAAGGACGATGAAGGAAACATCTGTGCTGTGTCTGCTCTGTAAGTAGAATCTCTGTGTTTGTTTGAATTCTTGTACTTTGACTGTCTGCTCTCCTGATAACTGATGATGGAGGAGAAGACATGAAAAACAAATCAGGCTGAATTCAAGTTCAAAACACCACGAGGACCAACTGCAGGTCTGAACTGACTCTTTATCTTTGCTCAGGAGTCGAGAAAACACAGCAGGCAGTGAAAAGCTCAAATCATTCACTCATTATATCAGCACAGCTGCACAGTGGACACATGACTTTACTGTGGGATTTATTTCTTCAGTTGTTTGTTCTCCAAACTTTATTGAAACATGTTGCAGGCATCAAACTGAAAATTAGCAGATAAATCAGAGAAATAAGTTTGTGTGTTTGTCAGTTGTTTGTGTGGAGTTGTTCTTTATGTTCACCTCAAATCAACCTGAGTGTCATTTCTCTTTAGTTCTGATCTCACTGCTGAGCTGCACAACAAACCAAGGTCAGTAACCTTCTTCTGTCACAGTTTAAACCTGAGAAATGCTCACTGATATGACCTGATGGGTTCATGTTTCACAATGGAGCTCACATAAAAAACTGAATGAAATTATTTATTTAACAAAACACCTTTTACGTCATTCTGTTGTTTTTGACAAAAGGCTAACCAATCATCAGTTTTTCATTTTAACCCTCACAGCTCGTCTGACTGTGAGTCCCAGCAGCTCTCAGTTCTTTGAATATGACTTTGTGTCTCTGAGCTGTGAGGAGGACGACAGCTCTGCTGGATGGACTCTGAGGAGAAACACAAGCAAACAACAGAGGACTCAGTGTGGAAGTACATGGAGAAAACCAGCTGGTTCTTCATGTGCCATCATTATTTTCCCATCAGACAGTGGAGTTTACTGGTGTGAGTCCAGAGAGGGTCCCATCAGTAACATGGTTAACCTGACAGTCACTGGTAAGCTGAGTGTGTGGAGTTAGTGTTGATGAAGCTGTGTGTAAATGGATGAAATATAAACTTTTTTCTATATATATATTTTTGCCATATTTCTGTAGCATCAATAAAATTTTGGTGTCAGTTGTGTTTCTCACGTGGGTCTCTGGGTTTTTTAAAGATGTCCTGTGGAAAATCTGATTTGTTGCTGTGTTGTTGTGGCTAACCGACACCCACCTGTCTTTAGTGCACAGCGAACATCAGTCAGCAGCTGCAGACTAAAAATAGCAGGATCATGCAGTGGTTATAACAGTTTCAGCACAGTAAAGGTGTCTGTTTGATGCCAGAGAATTGTTCTCACCTTGAAACCAACCAGCAGCAGCTGACATCCAAAAAACCCACAACAGTTTTATTATTACAGAGCTGAAGGGTTTTGGCATCTGATGAACCTCAAACTCATGAATTGTGACAGCTGTGGAAAAGTATTTGACCACTTCCTGTCTTTGTACTGACATTTTCAAAATAGGCTTGATACCTTTGATTCAGCTGTTTCATTTATAGCATTTGTATCTGGGAGGCAAGTGCACAGGAACAAGTGCAAGTGCAGTCTCCCCAGTGCTTCCTGCTGGATGCAGCATCTACTGAAGAGGAGCAAGCTGGTTTACCAGGAAGGGAAAAGAGTGGGAGCTATTCTTACTATTTAATGGTTAAATGTGCTCGGGGGCATTTGATAAACCGAAAATTTTAAAATGACATGTAATGATGTATTACAACAGATGGTGTGATTTTCTTTTTAGCTCTCTGTTCTAATACAAATTAGTTTTCTAAAGTTTGTGTGGAACATTATCCAATGTAATGCTTCACTTTGACCACATGATGTCAGTATTGTCTCACTGATAACAACAAAAAATCCAACCATGGCCTTGAACCTTGGGGCAGGGCTAGCTCAGTAGGTAGAGTGGTGGCTCCATGATCAGGGGTTCGATTCCCCTGAACAGCCATCTTGAGGTACCGTCTCTACACACTGCGCCCAATGGCTGCCCACTGAGTGAATGGGGTAATTGCAGAGAGGAATTTCCCCACAGGGATCAATACACTTCCTTCTTGTTTGGTGGAGGCCATGAATGTCCATCCTATATTGATATATTGAACAAAAGGCTGGTTACACCCTGGACAGGTCACCAATCTGCCAATTATCAATAACTATCAGTACAGCACAATGTTAGCACAATTCCACAACACTGAAAGTGTAAGATTAAAGTTTTCCTACTTTTCATGCACACCGCTGCATCTTAGACTGTGAGGCTGGTGTTGGTGGAGCTGACTCTGTAAACCTGAAGTCCAAGTTGAAGTAGAAAATAGAAAAAGTAGTTGTGTGACTTTCCATCTCAGATGAAAGTGATAATATTGCTACTGTTGTATACAGGTAACTGTGTCGCTAGATTTAAGGGTTAGCTAAGTCATGCTTAAAGTGGTAAAAGGTCCCTTTAACCCTGGAACACTATCGCCAGGTGATTTACACCCGAGCAAATACATTTACATGATTTCTCTCTCCTGCAGCTGTTTGCGTGTCGAGGAGCCTGTGCCTTCACCAGGGAAGTCTCAAACGTCCCAGGAATGGGTGGACCAAAGACCAGCTTTCCAGAGTCATTATTTTGTTTTAGGAGGGTTTTTTTCATTTTGTTAGACATGGCACAGTTGAAAGTAAAAGAAGACCACTCTAATTGTCATGTGTTGTCATATTTTTATATATTTGATTACTTTTTATTGGTTATATTATATCGGGTAAAAATCACCCAGCAATAGTGATTGTGTTACTATTTATAGCGTTAGTGTTCTAGGGTTAAATCATCATGGTAGCTTATGATGAACACGTGTTAAGCGTAAAAATATTTATACACAAGATTCATGCTTTTCTTCAGCGTTGCTGTTTGTTTTGGGGTTTTTTTTGCTGCAACAGTGTTGAACAGATGAAATAATTTGTCCAATAAGGATAAAAACTCTTTACAAACTCTGGGCTTGATATTAAAAAAGCAAAAATGAAACATAATATAGAAAAAAATGCAGATAAAGGTCAATACACTGAGGTAACATATATACACAACAGCAGTGTAAATTATGATAACACTGATGATGTTGAATTTTATTATTATATTGATGTTCTTTGAACATCCTTATTAGCTCTTTCTGTCACAATATATTTGATTAGGCTGTGTTTTCATTGATTTTCTGAGAAAGTAAAGTGAACCATGTCAAACGGTCACTTTTATGTCAGAGCACACACACAGAGGCTAAAGCTGAAGCCTCATCATCACTGTCACTGTTGTCTCAAACTGGGCTGTTATGTTTGATCATCACCTGCGACAAAGTAAACCTGGTCATGTTGGACTAGCTCCATAGCACACCCCTCAGATCAGTCACTGTAAAAACATGATAATGTTCACATGCAATAAGTAACTTATTATTTGAAGGAATTGATGGTTCAGTTCCACCTGATGGTGGAATTGAACTCAGTGTTAACCACTGTGCTGCCCCACAGAGCGTATCAGAGAGTGAAACACTTATCTGTTTGTTTGTTTATTGAATTATGCACACACATTTGCCTTATTTGCTCATCCACCAGGGGACACTGAAGCTCCCTCAGTAACCTTACTTTTCACAACCTTTACAACCCACACCCGCTTTCACACCTTGGCTCATGTGATTAGAGGATCACCAGGGGGTCCTTTGTCCCTCTTTGGGGGGAAACTCCCACTTGGTTTAAATCTGGGACTCTCGGCCATTTGACCTTAGAACTGAAGAAGCTTCTCGGATGAGAGGTGAAACGTCTTCAAGCAACTTAAAGAAGTCCAGACGCTTTTCTTTGCAAACTCCTTTGACTACGATGACCTGGATGACTGAGAACCTTCACAGACATAACCTTTACTATGTTTTTGCTTAATTTCCAATGTGTCTGTGAAGGTTCTTAGTCATCCAGGTCATCATAGTCTAAGGAGCTTGGGGGGAAAAAAGTGTCTATGCTTCTTTTTTTCAAGTTGCTTGAAGACGTTTGTCTTTGGCGGGGGGGGGGGGGGGGGGAGCACTCCCACAGAGCTTAAGTCTGGGACTCTCCACCATTGACCCTAGAACTGAAGTAGCTTCTCAGATGAGAGGTGAAACGTCTTCAAGCAACTTAAAGAAGTCCAGAAGTTTTTTGTTCCAAGCTACTTAGATTCAATTTTCAATATTTCATTCAAAGTTTTTTACTGTTTGACTATAAACTGTTTTTCACTCAGTGCCAGCTCAGAGACTGACCTGGTCTCTCCTGGTCACACTTTGCTCCTCCTCTCTTCTCTCCTGCTGAGTTTTACCACATTTGTTTTGCTGCCTTTAACTGATCATGCTGACATGTTTCAGTGGAAGAAGAATAAAGAGGAAAATAATAAAACCTTCACATAATCAGAGAAGCTGCTGATTCATTTTCACTCAACCATTTAGTCCTTGATGAAGGTAGTTTTACAGCAGGACACCTGACATGATATGAAACGACACACCCAGATTTCAGCTGTCCCAACAACAAACACTGACTGGTGAACCCATCTGACCACAATATAATAAATGCAGGCCTTTATGAAATGTGACACTCTTTATGTGACTCACTTCACCACAAACACAAAACTGTTTTTAGAGATTCCTTCAGATCCTTTTACAGGAAATGTCAATGCTGAGAATCATTGGAAACAGAGACCGAAATGTTAGTGAACTAAGGTCAAAATGCGACTGTTCATGTATTTTAACTACATTTCACCATGTGGGGTAACAGCCGGCTACCCCACATGGTGAAATGAGTTTTTAAATTTACACAAAATGCAATTTCTCAAGTTTTCTCCACTGAATTATCAGAAAATACATCAAACAATCTCAGCTACTTTAGGTATGTTTGTGGTATTTGTCAAATACACGGGCTAAGGTCCAGTCAGCTGAGTCAGTCAGGGAATGTGGTTGAAACAGTGATGCTATGAAGTCAAACTGGTCTAAGGTGTGTCGTATAAAACAGCTGACTGGGAAATACGGGTTAGATTGTTCACTGGGGCTGTTTAGTGCGGCCAGAGACCAAATCACTATCGTCAAAGTTTGTTTCCTTTCTTTTTTCGATTTGCTCTCAGTGGATCATTTTTCCATCCTGATGATCAGAAGAGTGTTTGAGGGTTTCAGAGATCCTTCAGAACAACAGTAAGTGTTTAAAATGACGTCTTTCAGTCTTTTAGATAATCTGACATGTTGATGAAGTCTGTGAGCTTCAGTGGATTAACAGATTGTTCATGTTAATCCATCTGAACCAGGATTAAAGCTTCACTTTACTGGTTACAGATGAATGTTTTGTGGATTTTGTGTGAAGCATTTGATTTACTGTTGGCTGGTTTAAGCTTTTACTCAGGTACTCACAGAGGTGGAAAGTAATGAAGTACAAATACTTTGTCACTGTGTGCAAGTAGAACTTTCAGATTTTCTGCAATTTTTTTGTACTTCACATGTGTATTTTTTTTCTGGCAACGTTCCACTTTTACTTCCTACATTTTTAAACAAATGTCTGTACTTTCTAGTTCTTACATTTTCAGAACAAGCTCATTATTTCACATCACTGCAAGCTTTTAAACATCACATCTATTTAAGCGTAAACAGTAACACATGAGAAGCAACCTGTAGTATGTATTTGTAGAGAGGAATGTGACTATGACGCACATTAAAGGGTTATTGAGCGCCCAATGGGGATTAAACTGAAAGGGTTAATAAAGAAAGCTGATAATCACTGTCAAGATCTGACCTTAATGAAATGTGACACTCTTTATGTGACTCATTTCACCACAACCACAAAACTGTTTTCCGATTGCTTCAGATCTTTTTAGAGGAAATGTCAACATGAAAAGAAGGTAAAATGGGCCCCTTTACTATTTTTAATGAGTCTTGAAAATTTAAAATCCATCATTCTTGGACTTGGAGTGCTTATGAGGAATTAAAATACTAAAAATAAATAAATAAATAAGGCAACACATTTGAACTCCTACTGCTGTGTATTTCAAGACTGATTCTCTGAAAATATTTGTAGTACAAAAAAAACATCAGCTGCTTTGTAATTAGACTTTAAGATGATAAAGTTTTTACTTTTATGCTGCTCTGCTTTCACAGGGGGTCAGGGAACCTTTGACAGAAGTTGTTTCTATGTTGTGTATGTTTAGTATTAAAACATGAAATTCTTTTACTTTTATCATCATTATTATTATATGATTATAGCATTCATACATAATTTTCTACCACCTTTCTCATTAGACCAAGTTTGTCTAAATTTGTAGACAGACAGAGTTGAGGGGAAATTCAGCACATCAATCCTGTGTTTGAAAAACAAATTCACTTCCTGTCAAATCTCTGCTGCTTTAGGTATGTTTGCGGTATTTGCTTGTCAAATGTACAGGCTCTGAGCCAATCACTTAAGAAGTCAGGGAATGTGGTTGCTAAGGTGATGCTATGAGGTCAAACTGGTCTAAGGTGTGTCATAGAAAACAGCTGAAAGGGAGGTATGAGACTGTTCACTGGGGCTGTTCAGTGAAGGCAAAAGACCAAAGCCGCTAGTCACCGGACCGGCCACAGTTTTCTCCTGAACAGTAGGTGTCACCAGTCACATAACAAGTTGGCATCAGCGCTTTTATTCAAATAGAAAAAGTCTAGACAGGAAGCTAATAATTCAGGGTTTTTTTTGTTTGTTTGTTTTAATTTCTGGAGAGCGTCTCAAGGTTTTTCAGCATCTCCATGGCTAGAATATTTTACTGACAAAATATATAATTGAAAATTGGCCTTAAAACTGAAATGATTGTATACTCGTGATTCCAGCCCACGGATGTGCGTCATCATGTGACGTCCGCTGGGGTTTGGCAAGAAGCGTTTGCTAGCTAGGCTACGGAAATGTTGCACCGAACATTTACTTCGTTCTGCTTGATTTTCTTGTTTGTTGACCTCTTCATGTTTGTCTCGACAGGTAAGATTTAACTATGAGAAACCAAATTCATTTTCACTTTGAAACAAAAAGTAAGATGGAGTATGAATCATTTTTATGTAACCCGGTAACGAGTTACAGTACGTCATTCAGCTTTCAGATTCCAACTGGAAAAATCCCCAATAATCCTGAATTCACCATCCAAGATGGCAGCAGTGACTGTAAACATTAGCAAAAGTTTAAAATTAAAAATCTTGTTAAGCTTATTTAACCTCAGAGGTCTGATGAAGGTCATACTGCGCCGTCTATACTGAGCTAACTTCCTTCCAGCACAATTGGTCAGAAAAGAAAAGAAAACACTATTTATGTTGCTTCTAGCTAAGTAGAGTCCATAGATGTGGATGTACACCAACGTCCTGTTACATGTTGGAGGCCCACCGAATTGTTATTCTGCTGATTATCCATCTGTAACTAGCCATACAGCACAATGCTAACACAGTACCACAAAACAGAACATAAACAATATGTTTGATACAAGTTTTAGTTTTTATACTGTTTGTGTGCACTGCTGCCATGTTGGACTGTAAAGTTGAGGTTGGAGAAGTTTCTCAGACTCAGAATTCTCAGAATTTAAAGTACAAAATTAGGCTGTTCTATTTGAAAGTAATTCTGACTAAGAAGCAGGAATTTCTGACTTCCCATTTCAGATGGAAGAGGCTACTGATCTGTACTACTACTGTTCTGTATTTGCGAGTTGTTAAATACAGTGTACACAGGTTCCTGTGCTGCAGAGTTCAGCATACCGAGGGTATCTTTCAAATATGATATTTTAGTTTACCTCTGAATCAGGATTCTAGAGTGCGACCAATTTAGTTTTACATGTCTCAAGTCTCAGATCTTCAACTAAAATTCACAGAACCAGCAGCAATAGAAGATCAAAACTGCGCTTCACTTGATAAATATCGTTATTAATTAATTTTTACCTTTTCTATTTTACTTCTACCACGATAAAATCACACTTCCTGCACAGCTCTCTCTCTCTCTCTCTGTGTACTTCAAAAACAGTTTTCTATCTCAAATCTCTGTTTTCTGCATTATTTGCTTGCTCATTACGCACAAGTCTGTTGTTGTTTGCAGTGGTGTCAGCCGATGTTTTTTTGTTGTTTTTGTTTTTTACTTAAATGACCTCGGACAAGAAAGTCTCATTTCTGCTGTTCAATACTGAACAAATGTAAACTTTTCAAAATTATGCAAATTGCAAAACGCTTGGCTGTTTCTAATAAAACCTCTATAACTGTGCTCTGCTTCACTTCAGCAGCATCAGGTAATGTTCTTATGTTGATTCATGGTTTTCTTCAGTTTTTGATTTACTGCAGAGTATTTTTAAGGATATCTGCTATAAAAAGCCAGGCCAGGAAAATCTCCTTCATGTTTTTCTGTGTTTTATCCTCGGTTACTTTGACACAAAGGTATCTGCTGTGATGCTTACACCTCTGATGAAGTCTTACAAGTGTCAGTACTAATAAACAGAGATGGGCAGTAACGTGTTACTTGTAACGCGTTACTGTAATCTGATTACTTTTTTCAAGTAACGAGTAATGTAAGGGATTACCATTGCAAAAACGGTAATTAGATTACCGTTACTTTCCCGTAGGAACGCTGCGTTACTGCGTTACTAAAACCGTGATTTTTTGCGAGAATGTCTCATGACAGTGACGTAAGCGAGTGCGACGTTCGTGACAACAGCTGTGTGCAGATCAACAATGGATAATATATCGAGTGCGGGAGAAAGTATGAGCATGCAGCGTTTAAAGCGTGGAAGTACTGACCTTACTTTGAGTTTGATTCCATAAAAAGTGACAAAAACATTAGTGTCTGTTGTGCGTGAGAAGAAAACTTCTTTTTACAGCGAAGAAAACCCCTAAACTTCCAAGCAAGCAGCGAGTGCACTACGACTGTAATGGGAAATTCACAGAGAAACTCACGGATTCTTCCACTGACCGCCGCGGCACACCTGCACCAGGGCAAACGTCCGCCTGCCCCACTCCTGCTTTACAGGTGAAAATAGAGGCCTGATTGTCTGAAATTCATAGCCAGTGCTCTGATATGGAGCCATCAACCTCTCAGGTTATGTCAAACACTGGTCAGGAGACGGCATCAGATAAGGAGCCACAAACGATCGACTCCAAGCCAGAGCCCACTGAAAGTAAAAGGGGGAAAATACACAATTTAAAAACTCTAATTTCAAAGAGAGTGGGTCAACCAGTTTCCCTGGCTATGATACAGTAAAGCTGACAACCTGATACACTACTTTTCTCTCATTTTGACATACTGTATAAAACCACATACTGGTGGATGTTTCCCTGCAGTCATTTGGGTTGGAGCCCCCACACAAAAGACTGTAGAGCAAGCTCTTCGTATGCAGCTGCATCAAAAGTGAGATACCCCTGGGATGCATAAATGCAGATGTATGATGATGCACAGATACTCTTTCCCTTCCTCCATGGGCGGCTGGCAAGTCTGTCTCAGGGATCATCCACTTAGGCATAGCAACCAAAACAACACTATATCAGTCTCACAATCGCAGAACAATTCAATCACTCTTGAGGCATAAGGTCTTTCTTTTAAGACCAGGGCAACTTGAACAACCATCTCCTCTGTGTACCAACTGTTGAGCTGGGATGCTGGCTGCTCTTGGATAAGGAAAGTCTCTCTTAGCTCTTCTTCATTAAAGTGTGGCAGCTTCATGACACCTTGCCAGGGAACTTCCGATGATGATGAATTTAGGGAAAGTACTCTCCCTCATAGTCGCCTTCCATGGGGATGTGCTGCTCTCTGAAGCCACTGTCACCAGGGATTGCCTGTGGCCAAAGAGCATGGTGCATTTTCAGCCAGCTCTTACCATTTAGCATTGGTGGGGATGTGAGATCCCATCAGGTAGGTCTGAAGAATCTCTCTCTGGACAACCCGTTGGTAGTGGTAGGTCATTCCTCTTGTTTAGTCGAGCCAATGAATGAATAAATGAATGTAAACAAAATACAATATAAATATAAATCTCATAAAAGTATATATATATATATATATATATATATATATATATATATATATATATTGTAATATTATATTGTCATATAAGGTTTCTGTGTGTATGATTAAATACAAATAGTGTTTCTCTTATTTGTGCCAACACAAGTTATTCAGGAGGTTTTATATTTTTACATTAGACCAAGTTGGTATAAATTCCCAAAGTGCAGTGGGAGGTTGTCTCTACCTGTGTCAGTGAAACAAGTTCACTTCCTGCTACAGTCACACCTTAGTTTGCATTTTTGAGATCTGATTGTCAAATATCTGAGCTTGCAGTTGGGATAACAGGGATGTGGTTTCTGTGTTTCACAGATCTGTGTGTCTGTTTAAAACGGCTATTACTACGAAATACTAATCACTTCAGTCAGTGTGGTATAAAGGACGCTTGTTACAGTTCATCTTTAGAATTTTATTTTGAAATATTTCCTTTTTAAATCCCCTTTTTCCTCCATCCTGGTGATCAGAAGAGTGTTTGAGGGTGTCAGAGATCATTCACATCAATGTTAAGTGTTTAAAATTAAGTTCTGTGATGAGTTGAGTGAGTGATGCAGACATTTTCTTGTTCTTTTTTCTGATAGTTCGTCCCTTGTTTTGTTCGAACTGTCCAGCTCTGCTGGTGTTTTCAGGTAATAATAACAGTCTATGACTTAACCACTTAAAGTCAGTGATGAACATACCATAAAATTAAGGTTTAATCAAGGTTTAAGAGATATTTGTCCATCTGGTGCTCATTCAAACTCCACACTTATGATTCAGTGTCTCTTAAGAACAATTTGTATCTTAAATAAACTGTGGAGTTTATTATTGTTTTTTGCTTTGTGGTTGCTGAGGCTTTTGTACATTTGTGAATATTTAATCATATGATGCTTTAGAACAGGGGTGTCAGACTCCAGTCCTTTAAATGTGTCCCTGTTGCAACACACATGAATAAAATTAGTAGGTAATTAGCAAGACTGTAAAACTTAACTGCAAGCGGAGGTGGCATCCCCCAACCCTACTCAAGTAAATTTAACTACATTTAAGTGTAAGTGGAAAATGTACTTCTAAAAGTACTTTTATTGCGTCATATTCATGCACTCATGAGCTGCTGCAATACAAATCACATAGCTGAATTGCAATCTCAGCATGCACCCAAGTTCCATGGAGTCTTGTTAATTACCAACTAATTGTATTCAGGTGTGTTGCAGCAGGGACACAATTTTAAGGAGTTTCAAGTTTCAGGACACCAGCCCTCGAGGACTAGAGTTGGACTTTAGAAAATAAAGACTTCAGTTTTGTAAAACAATTCGCATTTGTGCTTGGTTATTTAAAGTGTTACAGCCAAAATGCAGAAAAAATACTTGATGGAATCAAAAGTTTTGATTCCATTGATAGATTTAATCAAAGAGATGGCAGAATAGAATAGAATAGAATAGAATAGAATAGCTTTTTATTGTATGGATAATAAGAAGTACGCACTTGGAGGGCTTTTTTTTGATAAAAATAAAAAGCATTTGATACTGTCAATTATGAAATTCTAATAAAAAACTGGAAAAGTATGGATTTACGGAAGTGGTTTTGGACTGGTCAAAAAGCTACGTAGTGAATAGGCAACAATATGTACATATAAATCATTATAAATCTAATTTGATGGATATTGCGTGTGGAGTACCTTATAGTTCACTATTGGGTCCAATTGTTTATTATGTATATAAATGATTTGCCAAGTATCGAAGAAAAGTTTGTAATATTTGCAGATGGCACAATATATTTTGTTCAGTTGTGGAATTGCCACATGTTTTGGAGTTGATCACACAGGAATTAAAGATTTTAAACTAGTGGTTTGATGTAAATAATTGTCTTTAATCTAGATAAAACCAAATTTATGTTATTTCGAAACCATACGTAAAATATCAAAGTAGAAATATGTGTTGACAATGCATATTTAGTAAAATAAATGAAATTTAATTACTTATGCTCAGGGGAAATTGGCACGGGGCATTGCCGTCCTGGGGAAAACAAAGCAAATCTTGGATCAGAAAGCACTGCACATATTATACTGTGCTTTACTATTACTTTAAATGAGCTACTGTGTTGAGATCTTGGGAAACACATACAGAAGTAACACACAAACAATAACTATAATGCAGAAAAGGGCTATTAGATTAATAAATAATGTGGGGTACAGGGGCCATATAAACGTGCTCTTTATCAAAATGCAAGCAGTAAAATTTCAGGATTTGGTGAAGTTAAAACGGCACAAATAATATATAAAGTAAGAAATAAAAAGCTACCAAAAGAAATCTGTAAATTGTTTATAGAAAGAGAAGGGGGTATAACTTAAGAGGTAAATGGAATTTAAAAATACAAAGTGCTAGAACAACTTTAAAAATCTATCTCAATAGCAGGAGATAAATACGGAGCCCCGCAGGGGACATGGGAGAAAAAAAAAATTAAGACGGACTTTTGCGAGATCTCGCAAAAGAAACTCGGGATCTCGCAAAAGTTTTGCGAGATCTCGCAAAAGAAACTCGGGATCCCGCAAAAGTTTTGCGAGATCTCGCAAAAGTTTTAGCCGCATTCGGAGGCCGCTAGGTCGAGGCCGACCGGGAGGTCGAGGCACGACGTGCCGGGAGAGCGGTGTTCCTCCCGGCTGTAGTAGGTCTCGACCTCCCGTTAGCTTCGAGATGGTGGGTGTCAGATCTCCGAAAAACGTCGGAGCACTTTTGCAAATATGTGATGTCTTGTAAACCGAGCAGATATTTGACATTTACACAGCTACATTCACGCCTCAAAATATCTTAAAAGTTTATTTTGTGACCCAGAAAGAGTAATATTACGACTAAGTAGCTGCCGCCATTGTTGGAATTCAACTTTTGTGGGATCTCGCAAAAGTTTTGCGAGATCCCGAGTTACTTTTGCGGGATCTCGCAATAGTTTTGCGAGATCCCGCAATAGTTTTGCGAGATCCCGAGTTACTTTTGCGAGATCTCGCAAAAGTCCGTCTTAATTTTTTTTTTCTCCCATGTCCCCTGCGGGGCCGTAGATAAATATGGAACAGTCTAACAGAAGAAATAAAAGATAACATAACAACATAAAACAGCTTAAAATAAAATATAAAAAACTAATTTTAAACAAATATAAGAATGTTTTGGTTTGTTTGTTTCAGTATTTGTGAATCTGCTAATTTACATATTCTGTCTTTTAATATATGAATAATATATTGTCATGATTTTTGTTTTAAGATAAGTCAAGACTCTATTGATCCCACGGCAGGGAAATGTTCGCGTTACCTCAGCCTAGGTACAGATATCAGAAGGAAAATACAAAAATACATTGTTTGTTTGTTTAATTTAAGACTAAAAGAGAACTAAATGAATGAGAGGTAACATTTACGGGGGTAGGACCAAATAAGTGTATACTTCTGCCTACTCCCTTTCAAACAAAAGAATGGAATGATATTATGAAATGGTGATTGTACACATTTGAAAAAAAAAACTGTACTGAACTGAAGTGCTTTGGTCTTTAGCATGTAGCTGATGACTAATGGATGAGAGCGGTTACGGAGATTAATCAAGAAACACTAAGACCTGGTTTAGTTTTCACCTCATTTCTTATGACTCACTTTCTGATTTTTGAGCACAGACGTCATTTTAATGTGACTTCCTTAAGAGACAGTGAATTGGGAAGTGTGGAGCTTGAACGAGCGGAAGGTAAAATATTACAGCTTTGCTTGAACCTTAAATTTAGCCTCATGTAGCTAACGTTTAAAGTCATACTCTACTATTTACTGAAAACACCATCAGACTTGGCTATTTAGAACAAACCTGGTGTCAGATCATGAGAAATAAGAACTCGGAAATGTCTGCTGTAACTGCATCACTCTGCTTGACTTTACTGTTTTTTGGCATCTTCATGTTTGTCTCCACAGGTGAGGTTAATAAACCAAAGGATGTTTTCCCTCTGAGATAAAGAGGGACAAATTGTACCCTTGTGGTTTACATGGTGCCAATACTTCCCAAATAACTAGTTTCACACTGATTTCATTTGTTTGTGTCAGTGAACACATCACGAGGCTGTGTGGAATCTGTACTTGTTTTATTGTATAGTTAGCATGTTTGTTATTGGTACCACTGCGGGGACTGTCCGTCTGCCTAAAGTGAGCTCTGTTGTTGAAATAGTGGCAGTGCACAAATTACGTGCTTTAATCGGTCTGTGCCATCTGTTGCTCATGTTGTTGGTGTCTGTCAGTCAGCCGGGGAGCAGAGCAAAGTCTAACATACAAAAACACTCCCGAGTTTTAAAAACCAAGACAAATGTCACTACAGTCACAGCCTGTGCTTTTCGTGCTTTATCGTGTTTTTTAGGTTCTATTGTTCTCGGTGAGCTCCACTCCACTTCCTGCTCTTTTTCAGCCCACTTGCCAGCCAATCAGCATTCACACATGGCTTGCATCATCAGCTTCTACCAATAGACAGCTAACATCTTGGAGAACTGGAGAACTGTAGATCTGGGCTGACCCTCCTCAACCAAAAAGTGCATACAGATTCATTTGTGGGATCATAAAACCAGCTTAATATGTGTGGAGACTTGTTGGACCACTGCAGGATAGAACTGGCCTAAATCCTCTGTTAAAAAGACAGCAGGGGTTTGATTGACATTATACTTCACTCCTTAAAGCGCACAAAAAATGTAAGATGGTCAAGGAGGAAGTTTGTAAGGCCCAAGTAAGCTGTCCACACTCTTTTTGAGCACGAGAAAGTGTTTTTTCTTCCCCGGAGGAGATCACGTTTAATCGGTTATAACACGGGGTGAGAAATATAAGTCCAGACATGTGTGGTATCCACAGAAACCTCTGAATCTCAGCTAAAATGTCATATAAACCATTTCTACAACCACCAAACACACCGAAAACAAGCCGCGATTAAACGAGCAGTTACGTAAATGCACAAAAGTCCGCTAAACAAACAAAACCGAACCAGAAATTCTTCAGACTTCATGTAACCGGTTAAAGATAGGCTGGTTAGCTCCCAGAGGTATCACTGACTGCACACACCAAGTTTCACCACGATCAGACCAAAATTCACTGAATGAGCCGCAAAAGAAGACCACAAAAACACACAGCGGCGCAAATGCGCTAAGACAGAAATTGGCTTACCATCCCGATTTCCTCCGTTATTTTTGCCGGTAGCCGGTAGCCATGTGATTGCTGGTAGTTACCATGCCTACCTAGCTGCATCAGAGCCATTTTTCGTCAACAACCTCAATTTTTGACCCACCTACAGACATGTGACTGGACAGACGCCACATGCAGTAAATTTGGGCCCACGTGGGTTTTGGCATTACAATGTCTGATTGGTTGAAGTGACGTGAACGTGGCATCGTTACTTTGAATCTATTGGCTAAAACGATTAAAAAGAGGTGTCAATCATGCAAATTGACCAAAAGAAACCAAAGTTACAGCCCCTCGGAGTTTAAAGGGCCAGAGGCCAATGAAGCGCTCTATACGCACGGCATTAAAGGGCCATTACCATGTAAACGTGTGGTTAATTCTTCCAAAATATATATTTTTAAAAACCATTTTTAGGCCTGTTAATAAAATTTATTACTTTCTGCTCTTTAATACCTAAAAAAATCAACTGGCATGGTGTCCAATTGTGTGCCAGAATTGGGCATTTTTGTACAACGTCTGGATATTCATATATTGACAGGGCTGTAGTTTTTCACTGTTTCACTTTAGAAACATAAATCTTTGCACAGATGATGCTTATATGTTGGTTACTGGATTTCTGGAACCAAATGTGATCTGAGGCATTTTTTTAAAGGGTTATATGCTAAAAATTACAAAAAAAAATTAGGCGAGAATAAAATCTACTTACTTTTTCTCTGTTCCAGTCTCAGTAACTTTGACACAGTAATATCTGCTTTAATATTTACACCTCTGATTAAATTTCCCAAGTGTTAGCTTTATTTTGATACCAAGATTGTAAGGACAGAGAGTTTGTAATTGCAGAGAAATAATCAATTTAATTTGGGCATTACATTTTCGAGCAGGAAGCTCAGAAACCCCCTTGGGGCTTAAGAGGTTAAGGATACCAATGGTATCAATGGTGCAGGATAATGAACAGGTGGATATGACCGCGGCGGATATTGCCAGTACCTGAGCAGTGCACCAAACTCCTTCTCTAGTGTGGCAGGTGCAGGCTATAATGGTGTAGATGCCTATGGCTCTGACTGAGCCGTCTGAGACGCCGGCTGATGGTGCCATTATGCTAACTGTATTATTTGATGATTTTGACATCACATCCTACAGTTCTACACCTTGATTTTTCAGCTTTTGTTGCGCTGCAGCTGGGCTGAAAACATGAGTCTAAAATCAATGTTGCAGGTTTACTGCAAGACATACTGACAGACAGAGGTAGTTATTGCAACTGTTTGAAAACTTGACTTTGTGGAAAAAACTATTTTGAATGCTTGTCCTTGTCAGTGCTTAAGATTTGTTATTCTTTGAGTGGCAACACCTATCCCTATACATTCTATACAATGGCATCTTAAGGCATCATAGCAATAGCTAGAGGCTGCGGTGAAGCAGAAGGAACAGGCTATGTTGATAAAAGAGGAGGAATAAAGGCCACAGGAGTTGTAGATGCAGAGGCCTGTAAAGGCACAGCTCCAAATGCAGTTACCATAGTTAATACAGAAGTGTCCACCTGCACTTGAGGGACACTGACTTGGTTGTGCTGCATGCAAAGCCTGATGCAAGAGGTAGGTAAATTCCTTGTTGCCATCCTTGGACTGGGAAGCTGAACAAGGTAACTCTAAATGAGGGAGCAGCCTGATTGGCATTAGGTATCAGGATGAAATTCTTGGACTCATTGTCATACCCTAAACTGGTGCAGTGGGTCCTGGGTCCCTCCAGGTGCATAACAGTGCCTGGCATGCGGTGAGATTATGCAGGCAGCTGCTGGAGAAGGATGAAGAAAATTACACCATTGACTGGCCCCAACTCTCGCCAGCTAAATCCAACAGAACACCTCTGAAACGTCATGTTTCTCTCCATCTGACTGTGCAGGAGCTTGGTGTTGGATATGCTAAATGAAATGTTGCTCATTTAGTGATTTTCTGCTCTGAGGACTCAAGGTGCTTTAAACAACATGCCTCAATCACCCATTCAAAACAGTATATATATTTGCTGGTTTCTGAGCCGTCCATTTTGCTTAAAGATGACTTGAACAGACCCTTAGCGCTAGTAACAAACAGAGGTGGGTCAAGTATCCAAAAATTGTACTCAAGTAAGAGTAGCATTATTTTACAATATTATTAATCGAGTAAAAGTGAAAAGTAGTCGTCCAAAAAATTACTCAAGAGTAAAAAAGTAGTGAACAGACTACTCAAGTAGTGAGTTACTGGTTGTAATGTGTGATTTATTTTTTAAATAAACGCTATCATACAAACAAAAATAAACAAATATACAAATTTTATATATGTAAAAACATTAAGAAATTAAGGCACAACAATTCCGAATTTCCAGATTTCAGTTTTTCACAACATAAAGCTTTTTTAACCAATACATACAGTAAATAATATAAATATATGAACAGTGCAAACCATTTCCAGTGACAAGATGTGCTGTATACTGTATAGTTACTTGTACTCCAAATCGCACTGCAGCCTCAGAAAAAACATTAGAATGAGGCAGCTCACTTTACCACAAACTATATGGGAGTGCATCAATCTCTGCATATTTAGCAAAAATGTGCCATATCTTCACTCAGTAAGATGAACTTCAGCAGCAGTTTGCTCTCAGGGTTCTTGCTGTGAAGCTGTAATGGTTCAGCAGTGAACAGGAGTCTCACACAGTCTTTTACAAGCTCCAGATGCAGGAAGAGCTGTATTGACTTTGACTGACAGCTTCTTGATGTGAGGAAAACTATGCAAAAGATCAGGGGTCGGCAACCCTGGGCACTCGTGCCAAAACGCCCACGGAAAAGGGTTAACTAAAAAGAGAACTATATATGGAAAAAAACTTTTGACAGCTGGCAAGTCAAGCTACCACCAGACTTTCCCTTTCCCTACTTTCACCGTTTGTCTGCGCTCCTCCCTCTCCTGACTACCTGTAGCTGTTCTCCAAAGGTTGATTCTGTTCATCTGGACGTAGCGTTTTCAGTGGGAAAACGCTACGTCCAGATGAACAGAACAGAATCAACCTTTGGAGATTTACTTACCTGGATGATTGAGCATGCATCAAGACCTGTAGCTGTTCTTAGTTCCAAGCAAAACCCAGGAGCAAGAATAAGGTTAAGGAGATTGTCTAGAAGGGGCTGTAGGTCTGGTGTCCAGGCTAAAAGGAAACGCACCCAACAGAGGGGATTTCTTTCACTCCATGTTGAAGAACGTCTCCGGTATTTGATACTGGTCCCCCTCCAGGACACGGATAATGCCGATCGGTTACCGCCTACCCGGCTTTTCATCACGGGCAAACAGAACAATTACCTGGATTGAGGTACGGGTTAGATGTTGTTCGTGGCTTTTGTAGTGAAGCCAGCGACCAAACCAAGGTCACTGTCCTTGGTTTGGTCACTTTTTTTCTTCATTTCTTCTATTTGCTCTCAGTGGATAATTTTTCCATCTTGATGGTTAGAGGAGTGTTTGAGGGTTTCAGAGATTTCTCAAAACAACAGTAAGTGTTTAAAATTAAAGGTTTGAGCTTTTCAGGTGATCTGACAGGTTGACTGAAGTCTGTGAGCTTCAGTGTATAACAGATTATTAAAAACCATTAACATTAAAATTAACATTAAAAATCTTTTATCCAGCTGAACCAGGATTTAAATCTTCACTTTACTGGTTACAGATTAATATCATGTTGAAAATGTGTAAAGCATTTAGTGTTTAATAGCTTTTACGCAGTTACACTTAAAGGTAGGGAGTACAAAGATTTTGTTCAAGTACTTAAGTGGAATTTTCAGTTATCTGTACTTGAGTATTTATTTTCCAACAACTTTTACTTCTACTCACTACATTTTGAAACAAATATCTGTACTCCTAACA
The DNA here is from genome assembly GCF_036321145.2 of Pelmatolapia mariae. Lineage (NCBI taxonomy): Eukaryota > Metazoa > Chordata > Actinopteri > Cichliformes > Cichlidae > Pelmatolapia > Pelmatolapia mariae. The sequence continues at coordinate 5,265 of NW_027052369.1, read as the reverse complement.
CTTTCAGAACAGACTCGTTGTTTAATGTCACTGCAGGCCTTAAAAAATCAAACCTTTTTGAGCCTAAACAGTACCACATAAAAGGCAATCCTATTCATGTATTAATTACAAGGGCATGTCGCATAAAAAGATGTGAAAGAGGCAAAATCATGTACCATGTCAGAGATTAAAGTGGGTTGGTTTCTCATGATCGGCAGTTAGCTGGTTGTTATGGGACCACTCTCTAGGACTGTGTAACTTGGGTCTTAGAGCTTGTACTTTTTATTAGGTTGTACGCAAGTCATGCGAATTAATTTAATTTAGGTCATGTGACTTCATGACATCGAGATCCCACATTTCCGTATTTAGCTTGGAAGCTAAATACAGAATAAATACGGAAATGGCTCCTCGAACATTTGCTCCGCTTTGCTCCATTTCACTGTTGGTCGGTGTCTTCGTGTTTGTCTCAGCAGGAGAGATTTAACTTTTTGGAAACTAAAAGAAATCCCTACAGAGATAAACAGAAGGAATGAGTGACGAAACGTTTTCCCACAAAACGCTACGTCCAGATGAACAGATTCAACTTTTGGAGAGAAGGAATGATGGTTTGTAATTGTGTTTAATTTTTCTGTGGGAAATTTCATGATTACGTTCAACTTTAGAAAGTGAAAGACACCTGAGTTCACAATCCAAGATGGCAGCAGTGCTCGTAAATATTATTGAAAATGTAAAATTTTAGTCTTAATCTCAATTGTGGGTTGGAAGTAGCCCCTGAGCTAACACTGTCAATTAGCATTTGTGGGAAAAGAAAGGAAAACACAATTTGTTTTGCTCCTGAGCTATGTCAGAGTCCCCACCCATGGACTCCATTAACACCCCTATGGCAACATAACTATCAATGCTATCAAAATCCCCCAACAGTTTAAGTACAAAATTACAATCCCAAGAAGTTTTCAGTGGGAGAAATGTTTGATCACTCATCCAAGTGACTTCTTCAGTCTCAGCTGACTGCAGGTTTCCCCCAATCTTATAAACAGTACATTTGCCCAAACTCCAAAGCCCTAAAAAGGGCTTTGGAGTTGACATCACGCCACGGAGCGCGGCGCCATTTTCGGGGTCTACGAATCAAAAGAGACACTGTGTTGGAACGACGTCGACAAGAATCATGCTTAAAAGCAGCTCCAAAGAAAACGGACGGTATAGAGACCGATTGCGTCCAGAGGCGAAGTGGTGGTACATGCAGAAAATAGCGTGCATTGGAAATGTAGACCCGTATGAAACACGGCCGTGGAGTAGAAACCCTGAAGACCAACCGCTACTGACGTAGCCTGACATATTTTCGTACCTTATCTGTGCAGTCAGCGAGTACAAGTCGTCATTCAAACAAAGGTAAGTCAGCTCGAGTACTGCATGTGAAATGCGTTTGATTTTCCCAAAACATTCAGATTAGTGCAGCATAAATTCATTCAAGAGGGGAAATTACAGTGAGAACATGTGGAGGCTCTGTTAGGTGGATAACATAGTGAGTTCAGTGCATTGATGTGACATTGTCCTGAAGGATTTAGTCATTCTTTATGGTTAAAGAAATTGCAATAATTTATTCATATTTATTATAAATAATTTAAATATACATCTTGCTTCAATATTTGTATCTTTTGTCACTAAAAATACATTTTATTTTAATTTTATACATTGATTAATGACCTGCAGAACTCCTTATCATATTAAGTGATTCATAATTGTCACTTTATGCTTTCTCCATCTCTAAAGTGATTACATCTTTGCATTACATCCTTTAGGTTCATTTTCTGCAGGCAGGTTTCTGACAGAGAACAGGCAGATTTACCCTATAAAATGCAGCGTTTTATAGATGGACACATAAAGAAATGAAAAATTACTTGTATGTGCTAACTTTCTAAACACTTTGTTACATTTATGATAAAGTAGATAAAACACATTTATGTCGGCCTTGGCTCATAGTTCTTGTCTTTAAATGAACTTTGTCTGTGTGTTTTTCAGGTGCTGCACTCTCAAAAACTGAATGAACAGCATGGCAGCCATGGGTCACTGTGAGCATCACAGGAAAGGTTGAAGCCGCCCACTGCACCTGTATGGCCGGAGTCGTGGAGACCTGCAGCCATGTCGCTGCTCTTCTATTTAATGTAGAAGCAACAGTGTTGATCCGTGGCACAAGGACTTTTACAGATGAACCTGCATACTGGGTTTTGCTGGGTAATGTGACCAAGATACAGTCAGAGGTTGGCCATAAGATAGACTTCTCCTCTTCAGCTGCCCAAAAAAGGCTCTTGATCAAAACATAAACAGACCATCCGTATTGAAAGGTAAAAGGAGCCGTCCTCAAAAAAGAAAAATCCCACCTGCTACTGTGGAGGAGTCGTCTCTGCTATAATGCCATAATGTTTTTATATAGGGGTCTAGATTTACGCCTGAAGTGCACTGTCATGTAAATAATTTGCATTTACTGAATATGTACTGAGTACCACTGTTCAAAAATTGAATAAAGAAACAAAATAAGTTTTGCCTCTTTTTTTATTATTAAAACCACTTTATAGAACATCACATCAGTTACAATGTAGAATCCATGTCATTTATAGTTTATAAAAGACAAAATGTTTACATAAAATCATGACAGTGTTTACATGATATCACCCACTACTAACATTATTTACTGTATCTTTTGAAAAAAAAATACCACTATTTATACAGCAAAAGACTTAAGAATATTTAACAGGAGCAAGTTTCATTTTCCCTGGTTTTACTATAACACTGTTCAACAAACGCAGCAAACCTTCACCATCTTATCCAGAAGGGTCACCTCTTCACCCTCACATGGAAGAAGTAATCTGATTGGCATGGTGGTATGTTTGAAGCAGGTCCCTTATGTAGCGCTGGAACCCATCACGATGCGTTTCATCCATTTCATAGGCTGGTTTGCCTGCAATAATGCCAAATAATTAGAAACTCTATAAATAGAAGGTAGCTCTGCAAAATCACTCAGTAGGATGTTTGTTCTAATTTGCTATGACCTCAAATAAAACTAATAGGCTATAAAGAGTGATACGAACATATTTAGAACTTACCGGAATGAAAATGTCTGGAGCACCAACAGATATTTGGAGATGGAAGAGAACTGGATATCAGCTCGTCTCACAGCTGCTATCCAGGCTAGACGCCTTCGTTTGGTAACATCCGATACACGAGCGGCCTCATGTTGCTTCCAGGTTGGGAAAGAATGAAAAGATAAACCATTTTCAAGCTTATTCTCTTGCCGGTTGTGCAATCGAACATTGCAGCCGACCACACAGCAAATATGAACCGTGGCTGTTGTGTGTGCCTTTGCTCCCTTTTCACTTGCGCTAGACCCCCAAAATGGCGGATGGGGCCAAAATCCTTTCCACGCCACCCCCGTGACATCACGCTCCAAAGCCCTTACAGTACATTTGCATAATGACTTGAAACCAGCCCACTGAAGGAACAATGGGCTGTTAGTTTAGTTTGGGGAATGGCTGCAATCACAGCATTGTACGATGGTGAAAGATGTACACTTAGGCCCCCTCCTCGATTCAGAGATGGTCTTTCCCTTTTCACGTACAGTGGCTTGCAAAAGTATTCGGCCCCCTTGAACTTTTCCACATTTTGTCACAGTACAGCCACAAACATGAATCAATTTTATTGGAATTCCACATGAAAGACCAATACAAAGTGATGTACACGTGAGAAGTGGAACAAAAATCATAAATGATTCCAAACATTTTTTACAAATAAAAAACTGCAAAGTGGGGTGTGCGTAATTATTCAGCCCCCTGAGTCAATACTTTGTAGAACCACCTTTTGCTGCAATTACAGCTGCCAGTATTTTAGGGTATGTCTCTACCAGCTTTGCACATCTAGAGACTGAAATCCTTGCCCATTCTTCTTTGCAAAACAGCTCCAGCTCAGTCAGATTAGATGGACAGCGTTTGTGAACAGCAGTTTTCAGATCTTGCCACAGATTTTCGATTTCCAAACTGAAACTTCAAAGAATAAACTTGTTTAGATGATCAGGTTCTGTTCTTTCTTGAATAATTAGACATGACACACAGGAACATGTACATGCATGGATGTAGAATAGGTTTAAATGGAGAGGCTGTAGCTTCCTGAAAAATGGAAGATATCCAGCACAATACTCCTTCACTAAATACTGCAAAGGATGCAAAAGCTTTCCAGTTAGAAACAGAATAAACACATTTTTATCTGTCCAAAAAACACACACAAAAAACCCCCAATGTAGGCAAAGCAGAAATATTTCCTGTAAGCCAGGAGAATATTTTTCCTCCTGAATTGCTCTTCTGTGTTACACATTTCACTGTTTTTCTTTTTGCTATCTAGCCTGACCTGTCCCCCTAATGTGACGTTTGTGTATTGTATTTATGGTCAGCAAGGTCTGTCATCTCATTTATGTACATTTTCATGAAACTTGTTCACAATCTGGGACACAGATCAGTAGATTAATAAATAAGTGCACTTACCTGCCCAGGTGGTTGCTTCTTAAGTTGTGAGGGGCAGGAGGCAACTTTAAAGTTAACCCATGTTGACACTGTTTGGAGAAAAGGAGAAAGAAAAAAAGCTATCAGCAGTTTCCTTAATAAAAATGCTTAATCAGCACAACTTTCTACTCAGCAGGTTGTGGCATCACCTCTAAATAGAGGCAACTGCTGCAGTAAATCAGTGGCATCTGAAGGTGCCACTCTAGGTACCAGCTACAGCTACAGCTGTGACCTGTACCTCTGCCTAATGCAGCATGAGGTTGGGTGGAGTCTGTGTGATGTTGACATGCAGAGAGCTCTGCTGTCAGATGGAGTCAGTGTACAAAGTATGTGATACAACCGGTCTGTGGGTCCTTGTTGTTTGTGTTGTTGTTGGTTCGTCAGCCAGCCGGAGAGAAGAGAGGCAGATGAGCTGAAGTGAAAACGAGTGTGAAGAACAATGAAAATGTCTCTGCAGTCACAGATCTCTGTCATCCACTTTCAGTAATGCACAGTCTGGATTTTGGAGGACTGCACAGGAGGACATCTTAGTGAAAACCCGTCTCTCCCTGTGGTCTAAACAAACGTTTAAGCAGACAGACGCATAAATGAGGCTTTATGTGTGTCAGTGTGATGTGTTGTAGTTTCAGGAGTCAGTATGCAGCTACAAAGCTTTTAGTTCAGTGTATACAAACAGCTGTAGCTCCATAAAGGCAGCATGCAGAGACTCACAGTGTCTTATAATGAGAGACTGCTTTCT